>NC_052118.1:1403091-1403447 GCF_012273895.1 Zerene cesonia
TGTCTTCAGTGACGTAGTAAGTTGTATCACGAATGACGTCAAATTTTCCCGCCATTATGTCTGACGTCACAACGGTACAATTTCCTTGATTATTCTGCTGATCTGGTAGAATGCCAAGCACTAACAATTCTTGTATGGAAACATTTGTTTAGTCATTCCATGTACCAAGTCAGCAGAAATGCTAAGAGCTATCTTCAGTGACGTAGTAAGTTGTATCACGAATGACGTCAAATTTTCCCGCCATTGTGTCTGACGTCACAACGGTACCATCTCCTTGGTTATTCTGCTGATCTGGTAGAATGCCAAGCACTAACAATTCTTGTATGGAAACATTTGTTTAATCATTCCAGGCACCA
>NC_052118.1:1403724-1404110 GCF_012273895.1 Zerene cesonia
GATCTGGTAGAAAGCCAAGCACTAACAATTCTTGTATGGAAACATTTGTTTAGTCATTCCATGTACCAAGTCAGCAGAGATGCTAAGAGCTATCTTCAGTGACGTAGTAAGTTGTATCACGAATGACGTCAATTTTCCCGCCATTATGCTAAGAGCTATCTTCAGTGACGTAGTAAGTTGTATCACGAATGACGTCAAATTTTCCCTCCATTATGTCTGACGTCACAACGGTACCATCTCCTTGATTATTCTGCTGATCTGGTAGAATGTCAACCACTAACAATTCTTGTATGGAAATATTTGTTTAATCATTCCAGGCACCAAGTCAGCAAAAATGCTAAGAGCTATCTTCAGTGACGTAGTAAGTTGTATCACGAATGACGTCA
>NC_052118.1:1405110-1406786 GCF_012273895.1 Zerene cesonia
AACAATTCTTGTATGGAAACATTTGTTTAGTCATTCCATGTACCAAGTCAGCAGAAATGCTAAGAGCTATCTTCAGTGTTGTAGTAAGTTGTATCACGAATGACGTCAAATTTTCCCGAAATTATGTCTGACGTCACAACGGTACCATCTCCGTGATTATTCTGCTGATCTGGTAGAAAGCCAAGCACTAACAATTCTTGTATGGAAACATTTGTTTAGTCATTCCATGTACCAAGTCAGCAGAAATGCTAAGAGTTATCTTCAGTGACGTAGTAAGTTGTATCACGAATGACGTCAAATTTTCCCGCCATTATGTCTGACGTCACAACGGTACCATCTCCTTGATTATTCTGCTGATCTGGTAGAATGCCAAGCACTAACAATTCTTGTATGGAAACATTTGTTTAGTCATTCCATATACCAAGTCAGCAGAAATGCTAAGAGCTATCTTCAGTGACGTAGTAAGTTGTATCATGAATGTCGTCAAATTTTCCCGCCATTATGTCTGACGTCACAACGGTACCATCTCCTTGATTATTCTGCTGATCTGGTAGAATGCCAAGCACTAACAATTCTTGTATGGAAACATTTGTTTAGTCATTCCATGTACCAAGTCAGCAGAAATGCTAAGAGCTATCTTCAGTGACGTAGTAAGTTGTATCACGAATGACGTCAAATTTTCCCGCCATTATGTCTGACGTCACGACGGTATCATCTCCTCGATTATTCTGCTGATCTTGTAGAATGCCAAGCACTAACAATTCTTGCATGGAAACATTTGTTTAATCATTCCATATACCAAGTCAGCAGAAATGCTAAGAGCTATCTTCAGTGACGTAGTAAGTTGTATCACGAATGACGTCAAATTTTCCCGCCATTATGTCTGACGTCACGACGGTATCATCTCCTTGACTATTCTGCTGATCTGATGGCGGTTAATAACTTACTAGTAATGTAAATAATTATGTTAATAATCCTGGTAAATTTTCTAAACAACTAACAAATAAAGGAGGAAATTATAAATCCAAAACAATTTGCAAACATTCATGTATGAGTTGTATCCGGTGCTAAATGACCGCAATACGACGTGCATAGAATGTTGAAACTGGACTGGTTATGTTTTTTAGTTATGATTTAGTATTTTTGTAGTTGGAGAATCAATAGACGTGATATTTGCTTGTACGTTATGCAGTTGTTATAATATTGCTAACTGTTAGGCAGATTTTTTTATCGCGTTGTGTATTTATATGTTTTGATTTGATATAATAAAACAAAAACATTTCATATATTTTTACCAGTTTTAATAATAAAGTTCATGAAACACCTGAAATATCGGTAAATAAATAGATGTCACATTAATATGTCATCGATCTTTTTGGTTTTAGGAAATTGGATATTGTCAATTTATTGAAATGGTGGTGTTTTAGATATTTAGTGGATAAAAAATAATATTTTTTACTTTTTGTCTATACGACACATTATACCAGTTATATACAGCTGAGGTGTTTGTTTGTTTGAACACGCCTAAGGAAGTACTGATCCGTTTTTAAAAATTCTTTCACCGTTGGATATGTTCGTGATTTGTAAGTGCTATATTATAATTAATATATATAATTTGCAGCCGGGGCGAACTGCTAGTATAATATAAACCAGTTTTTTTTTATGTCATAGCGGGC
>NC_052118.1:1407786-1465902 GCF_012273895.1 Zerene cesonia
CGGTGCGAGCTGGCCCAATTCGTGCCGAAGCATGCTCGACTCCCACAATAGCGTGCTCGACTCCCACAATAAATAATATGTATCGTCCTCTCACCTTAATCATATCATTTAGCATAAAGCGTATATAGCAAACGAGTCATGAACGCGCAACGTGTTTTAAAATTAAAATTACGAGTTCAGTAGGTCACAGTAATCTAATACATTAGTCGTGCCAGCACCTATATTGCGTCCACGTCCCATCTTTAAAGGTTTAGTCGCTGTTGTGTCGGCGAGGACAAATTAATCGCCAATAACGTGCGAAATACTGCCACGGCGCTGCCTGCATGGCTGAAAAACTGATACATTGTGCTCCCGTTCATTTGGGCTTTGGGGTTAATAGCCTGCGTATTCCAGTTGGAATAATATCGCCAGCATTTGAACTGTTTGAAGTGGCATTTTATGTATTGGTTTTAAGTCCATATATTTTGGAGCAAGTGTGGGATACTACCATGGCCGGCGCATTTTTTAAACGTGAATTTAATTTTTTTGTTGTGAGGTGTTGTAATAATCACTAAAGTTATATGGTAAAATAAATGCTGAATAGGTCTCCGGGGTTTTTGGACTGGAGGCACCATTCTGGACTCTATAATTAAACCAAATGAAAACAATTTCACTTCAAACACAAACAGGATCATATTAATCGTTTGAAAACAGTACGGTTTAAAATAAGACCACCAAAACTAAGTTACGGTTAAGATACGGATATAATTTCCAGGGGGATATGGGCAGTTTTAATCACGATAGATTTTAAAAAGTTTTGAAACTACAAAGTCCAATAGTAAATGGGACTTTGTAGTTTCTATATAAATGAGACAATTTATCAGGTTAAGACATAACACACTTTCGTTGCCTTCAAGACAGATCCTTTTATTAATAAGACAGATTTAAAAAAGTCGGGTATTTGGAAAAATGTTTATAGCATTGAAGTGCTTTAGAAATGAGAAATTTTGAAAGAATAGAAAAATTAGAGACTGTTCCTGTATGATTGTCAAAAAACCCCGTCAGATATCAGTTATTCGGATAACTGTATGATGCTAAAAATTTTGATACATCACGTTACCGATTGCGTCACATGTACAACATTATAACTCTCTTGAGCATAAGCAATCCATTTATAATGATAATACATATCCGCAGTAATTAATGTGGAACATACAATTAACCCGCTAACAGCCGGCACTATCTTGGCAACAGGCCAAATCCAATGTTTGATACAAACAAATGATTGAAGACGTTATGACTTCGAAATGCGACTTTAACTTATTACTGTTTTGTTGAAAACCTCTTTGGTTTCGAGTTGTTTGTGATTCTCATACAAATTTATTTTTGAACCAGGTCCTATTTGGTTTCAAAATACATAAGTAGGTTTCGTGCCGAAACACCTCCTTTATTTGAAGTCGACTGAAAAATAAGATCCCTGTGGGAGTCGAGCACGCTTCGGCACGAATTGGCCCAGCTCGCACCGTGGAAGTACCACACCCCCACAGAAAACCGGCGTGAAATAGTGGCATGCCACTGTGTTTCGTACGGTGAGTGGGGGAGCCGGAGGCCCGTTTCCTTTTCCTCACCCGTCCCAGTCCATTCCTTCTTTCCAGTCGTTAATCCATTCCTTTTCCCTTACCCCAAAAAAGCGGGCAGCGCATTCCCAGAGGCCCTACCTTTGCGAATGTTCATGGGCGGTTGTGATCGCTTACCATCAGGCGAACCATCAGCTCAGTTGCCCGCTATGACATAAAATAAATAAAAATAAATAAGATTATTTAGAATAAAAAGGAACTTTAGCATAAAAGCATGTAGGAAAAATATATAAGAAGGATATGTAATTTAGGTCAAAACAATACATTAAAATTGTTTATTTGCCCCTATTAAAAAAAGACAACACGATTTAGTATTTTCTCGTGTTTGTTTTTACGCGAGTATTCAACACGATTTCTTGAGCCGACTAGTTAAATAAACTCTTGAAGCATTTTTTGCAATCATTGGGGAAGTTATATAGTTAACAAGGAGTATATAATAAACGTATAAAAAAAATAAAATACTTTTTATGCATTATGTAGAAACCATATTATAAAGGTAAGTAAAGAAAATTGCTTTATACTTAGAACGTGACGTAAAAATCTCAAAGGAAGAAACAAATTATCTCCCCTTTGTAGTAGAAGATCACAATTTGTTACATTTTTATGAGGTCAGCTCGGTAATCATTTTCTGTGATGTCCTTTTTAATATTTATTAGAAAGATGTTTTTACAAAATGTATTACTGGAGTGGAAGAATTGCTATTTACTTCAATCGATATAACATTAATCAAAACAGAGGAGTAAATAATTGCATTCCCTGTATAGATTACCTGATTATTTCGTGTTTATTATAACGCTTTAAAAGAATCAAACTTAAAGGAAACTTCTAGATCATATTGTAGCAAAAAACAAATGTTTAACGATAAAAATGCAATTTAAAACGAAAAATTTAATGACGTAACAAAAAACAACGACTTCCTTCTAAAACATATAATTACTAGCTGCGCCCCGCGGTTTCACCCGCGTAAGTCCGTATCCCGTAGGAATATCGGGATAAAAAGATGCCTATATGTTATTCCAGTTGTCCAGCTATCTACGTACCAAATTTCATTGCAATCGGTTCATTAGTTTTTGCGTGAAAGAGTAACAAACATCCATACATCCATACAAACTTTCACGTTTATAATATTAGTAGGATAGACAATTTTGGAGCAAGACAACAGTAACTTACATCAGTTTTTGGACCAAATCTACCCAGTTATGTAATCCGCTATACAAAGGCCCGGATCAAATAAACAAACGTGTTTTTCTTCCACTTTGATTAGCCTCAGCATTGTCCCTATTACAGGAAATAATCTGAATAATATATTCTTTTGTAATATTCATGAACAGAGAATTTGGTTTATCTTTTATGTAAGAGAAATAATATGAGACGTAGGGAAATGAGAATGTTCTAGGAAACGCTGAATGGTCTAGTATTAAATGTAACTTTGGCAGCAAGCAGATGTGTAATCTTTTTGGATGATGGTCATGAAAAAGTCATTGTTATTATGTAGGTGTTACCTATATTGCGGAAGCTTTGTTATAAGATACTGAATTTCACGTTAGCACGGAGTAACCGCTGCACGCTGTTATCTTCGAGTCTAGTCCTGCTTTATTTTCGAATTCATCAGTTCAACATGTGTATGAATTTATAATATTACTATTTTCTTTCTAGTTAAACGGTATGGGGTTTATAAAGAGGAAGCTTAAAGTAAAAACATAGATCTATATGGATATTATAAAGCTGAAGTGTTTGTTTGTTTGAGCGCGCTAACCTCAGGAACCATTGAACCGGTTTGAAATTTTTTTTTCAAAGATCGATATAAACGGAATCCCTGAATGCTATGGGCTTAAAATGTATCACGGGTTAAGTCGGAGCGGACCGCTAGTCTATATATATATAAAAATTAAACCCGTTTTCCTTGGTCACGGCATCACGCGTGAATGGCTGGACCGATTTCACTAATTCTTTTTTTGTTGTATTTGTTATTATTAGGAGAAGGTTCTTACGGAAAAAAATATTAAGAAAATCTCTCAGAAATATAGAAAAATGTACATTTAATTTTGCATATTTTAAAAAACGCGAGTAACAAGTGTCAAAGTCATTCACAGCCATAGATTATATTTATATAAGGAGTTGAAATAGGGAGATGAAAGCGATATAACCGAATACCACGCGGGCGAAGCCGCGGGCGGAAAACTAGTGTAATATAAATCCGATAGGTTGAATAGATATATGCACTATCTTCGACATGTTTGTTGCGTGTTGGTCACACGTAAATACATCGGAACATATTTAACAATTTACTCCGTTAATAGATTAATGGGTGCACTGATGTAGGGTTCTTACATTCGAACTAAGCTACAAAAGATCTAAACGTAAGTTTAGAAGTAATACACAATTTAAACTACTAGAAGTATATAGTTAGTACGAGTATTTCTCTTTTGAACGACACCTGTCCTAGCAGAGGTGGAATATTTTTAAAGGAATATGTGGGAGCCAAGCACGCTTCGGCACATTGAGCCAGCTCGAAATGAGGAAGTACCACACCCCCACAGAAGACCGGTGTGAAATATAAATAATTGATGGTAAGGTAATTTTACCATACCATCTTATACTGAGCTGGCTCCTTTTGTCAACATTCATTGCCACATACCACTTAGTGAGCAAACACTAGATGATTCTTTTATATATATTTTAATTTTATTTTTCTTTTTGTTTTCTTTTTTTACTATTTCTGTTTATGTTGTCCATGTCTATGTTATGTTATCTAGTTGTGTTCATATGTCTAAATTTCCTTATGTGATGTTGACAATAAATGTGTTTATTATTATTATTATTATTAAATAGCAGCATGCATCTGTGTTTCGTACGGCAAATGGGGGAGCCGGGGACCCGCTTCCTCTTCCTCACCCTTCCCAGTTCATTGGTTATTTCCAGTTGTCAATCCTTTCCTTATTCCTTAACCCATAACCCCGGGCAGCGCGCTAAAGAAGTACCTCTGCGAGTGGTCATGGGCGGTGGTGATCATTTACCATCAGGCACCACTAGCTCAGTTGCCCGCTATGACAAATATTTAAACGAATTGAACTCTGAACTTTATCATCGATTTCTCTTTACACATGTTTGACATTTAAGCAATTGACATTATTTCACTCGTGAATAATTAACGATTGAGTGCCTGAGTCAAACCATATTTTTGTAACTAATGATTATGACGTATAATGAGTTTGGGTATAAGTAGTTATAATGAGTTATATGAGTACCTATTGGGAATTAAATATTTATGTTATTGCTGCTGTTGACATTAACATATCGAAGAATTATTAAAAAATATGTTTTAATTGTAGTCTTGACTCACAATGTCTCTAGCATTTATACCGGTCGACGAGGAAATATGCTTCGATCTGAAAGGGTTAACTGGACAATCGAATCTCGTTAAAATTGTGCAATAAAAGTAAGTCATTCACTTTTAACCCAACTGCCACAAACAAAAATAAATAAACAAAATTTGTGCAACAAAAGAAAAAAAACGTAACAATATATATAATATATAACATCCGTAGATAAAAATATCTATTTAACATTTTTGTTATTACAATTGTTATGTGATATGACCGTTTCACTCAATCTTAAAACGAGGGATTGTGAGCTGGTTGTTTGGAAATAAAACACACAATGTCGGGTACGTGAACTGGCATCCCCGTGGTCGAAGGACGCGCGGATACTGGATAAGATCGCGGATGTAGAACTAAGAAAAACGTGTAATATTATTGTTTGTGTGCACATTATTGTAATATTTTGACCGCCTCCTTGGTACAGTGGTTATCGCGTGAGCTTAGAACCGAGGGGTCCTGGGTTCGATTCCCCGTGGGGACGCACAAAAAAAATGTCTCGGTCTGGCAGGACACAGAAGGCTGATCACCTACTTGTCCATAAAGAAAATCGATCAGTGAAACAGATGTATATCATCTGCCCCATACCCCACTAGGGGACACGGGACTTCACTTTTAATTGTAATATATTTAACAGGGGCTTACCGCCACCTCTTACAGCAGTCTTATATTTCTTTGCGTTTCATATCGTTTACCCTCAAATTAAAACATCATAATTTCTCTAGCTGTTCTGGTGTCGAATTCATTCAATTGGTACCAAGAGGTCACTTCCTTGTGCGTTGTTCATCTTTTCCTATTTAAAAAGCCAGCAATACGTTCACTATAAAATACTGCGGATGCTTAGCAGCGACGCTGGATCACTTACACACACACCAGGTAATGCGGCCGCTCAATTGCGTCCTATGCATTAAAAAAAAAAACAACGGAACATTCTTTACGGTAGCCGATGTTTCCAATTTAAATTTGAAAATATTACACTTATAATACCCAAAAATTCGTGCAATAATAGCTTATTATTTACACCATTCATGTATTTTTATACCAAGATCCCAACATATACCTGTAGGTATAATTTAATTCAATTACTTTTTTGCCACACAAAAATAAGATTAACAAGGCTCGTGAATGGGGCTCACGAAATAGATTTATATTTAGACGTAATAATTTCATCGAAAAAGGTAAACCTTTTCCAAAGGGATATCAGATAACCTACGTATAATACATCTATATGAATGCTCACTGCAATGACCTGTTCAGGATTCAATACGATGAGGGATTCATTATGTGAGAACCCGAGGACCACAATAGATCTACCTTCAGAAAACTCAACTCAGTTCGTAGTGTGGCTTCTCCATTTTGTATCTTACACAAATATTATGTCACCATCGAAAGAAGATAAGGGTTAAGCTTATCGAAATGAGATTACTGGACTGGTAAGAGTTTGTTTTAATTTAATGTTTTTGTAGTGACTATAGGAGGAATAGGACCTTAGTCACACAAATACTGAATATAAAAACAGTTAATGCATGTTTCAAATTCACTAAACAAAATAGACCTCATTTATCCCCATCATAACAGAACCTCTCCAAAAAACCAAATATGTATCACTATAATCGCAGGTCTTTAACATACTGACTCTTTCTATTACATAGGTTCAAATATTCAACACTCTAAAGAGACTCACGCTACGTGAAACGTTAATGGTATCCGTTCATCCAGGCTAGCCGGAAAGGAAAACTTGTGTAAAATATA
Organism: Zerene cesonia; assembly: GCF_012273895.1. Taxonomy (NCBI): domain Eukaryota; kingdom Metazoa; phylum Arthropoda; class Insecta; order Lepidoptera; family Pieridae; genus Zerene; species Zerene cesonia. The sequence continues at coordinate 1,414,532 of NC_052118.1, forward strand.
TTTTACATCATTAAGGAATAATGCAGATCTTGGGCAGGCTGAAAGAGATCGCTGATAAGCAATTACGTCGCCTTATGTGCTATATTACAATTTGGTGTGGTACATCAAATTGGTAATAGATCCTACTGGTAGAACAAATTTCAAAGTCAATCCAGTATTTCCAGAAATTATTACCTACAAACACGCTCACTAACTTATAATATTAGTATAGATGTATGAAGCACACAGTACCATAATAATTTATCATCACTCCACAGAAGTCGCGCCAGCGATCAGCACAAACATCCGAGAGGAAAGTCAACAACCGGTACCAGTTAACTCACAAACTTAGTTCCTCCACCCGCTTCGTGATACAAAACTTTGCGCTCAACAACTAATATTTTAAGGATTAACTTTACCGTCATGAGTCTATCTTCACGTGGTAATCATTGAGCCATTTGCAGAGGAGTGTGTTTCTAGATTCGAATTCAATTGAGCATTTTGCATGTGGAAGTTATTGCATTTTAGCCAAAACGAAAAACAAACGATCTCCTATTTTGACAACCCAACCATATACAAAATAATTTGGTAGGACAACTAGGTATTATGGTATATACCAATAGTTATTAGGGCATTTTACTACTGGGAGTACATTGGAGTTAAAAGACTACCTATTTAAAATGCTCACCGTGAAACAAAACGAATGCTATTTGTCCTAAATTGTAAGTAATATTGGAGCATAAATTTAGGTTATTCTTTTTTGGACTATGTTGGCCTCTTTATTTAAATTTAAATGCAACTTCGTCATATAAAATATTCTCTATTTATATCGCATACAGATTGTTGTTGTATTGTGTATATTAAACGGATACAATGACACATTTAATAAGCCCAAGATAAGCATCAACAGCGATCCAGAAGCATCTCAAGTCTCGTGGTATTACACCTACTACGTAATATAAAAAATTTTAAGATAACTACAGTAATCTTTTATGTTAATCATGAAATCAATTTTAACACGATTTTTAAAAGAGATGGCTATAGAAACTTGACTTTGGAACTTGATGCGAAATGGTAGGTAGTTCATATGCGTAAAGTATTGTGAATTTATGCAACTTGGTATAGTAATTATATTGTATTTGACCTTTTTTGGAAAATTCGTACTATTATCGAGTTCTTCTTTATTCTGGCTATGCATTCCTCTTGGTAAATATAGCGCTCCAAAATTTGTTATAAAGACTTTCTTCGTGTTATTGAAAGATGATACAGTAAAAAGGGGATAGAAATATATCAGGCCTTTAATGCTAATCCAATTTTTTGTTATATTGAGAGAAGAACTAACGAAAATCACAAACGTATAAAGATAAAGATGATATTTCAATGAAAATTCATGATGCAAATTAGAATTAACATAATATTAATTATTGAATTTTTCAGAAATAACATGATAATGATAATTAAGAGCGGATTGTTGCCCATGTATTTACATACGATACTCATTCGAAGGTATGAAATAAATGACCGAAGACAAGGTTTTTTTCCACATTGCAATCAATTAAAAAAAAACTCTCCTAAAATCGATGTTTCCTTAAACAGAACTTGAAAGCTGCATTGTTCCTTAATAGTGTTTGATTATAAGATTGATTGTTAACGCAAGCCAAAGCTACTGGTTAACAGTAATGGACTGAAGTCTAGATTGGAGTGAATGGCTTGACCTAGATCTGATTGAGGGCAATCAAGACGTTGTAAATTGAGTACCGAGATTAGTTTGCCGATCACGAACGGTTAGCGTCATTATCTGGTTAAGAATATAAGCATGCTAATGTCATCAAATAGCTTCTAATTAATACGACACCGCATTCATCCTACTGATCAACGTATATAATAAATTTGATTTGTTTATAGTAATACTAGGTTATCACCTTCGCTTCGCTCACTTGTCTGAAAGAAAAAATAAACATTTGGACTATTTCGATTATTTCAAGCACAGTTTCCCTTCCTGCGTGATTTCCGGGACAAATCTATTATATATTCTGTCTCGGGTCTCAATATCTGTACCAAACTTCACCTACATCGGTTCAGTGGTTAAGACGTGAAGAAGAGATAGAAATATAGAGTTACTGTAGCATAATATTAGAAGGGGTTAGAAATTAGAAATTTATGTTAGTTTGTTTAGTCACAAATCTGAGATACTTATAACTTACGTAACCGATTAAACAAAATATTTCACCACTAGAAATAGATCGTCATGTAACACGATACTTTTAACAAATGCACATTTTTATTTAATACAAATAAACCCTTAATTTCACCAGATTTACCAAAGAAATGTAGTAGAAAGTTGGTACTATGCTACTAGAGGGGATGGCAACGTTTATTCCAAAAAATTATCTTATGACAATATTAAAAACGATTTCCAGCACCATATTTACTTCAAAATATATTTACTTATATAATTAGTTTTGTTTATTTTCCGCTATTTTGATACTTCAGAATATGAACCAAAGTTGACTCGGAGTAATCCCTCCATGCAGTATTCAGTTCGGAAAGTGAGCGTCATTTTTCAAAGAGATTCAAACGAAAAGCCACAGAACCAAAGTTCATAGTCGTATGTGGGGTCACGAACGTTCAAATCTGGACAATGTATGCAGGGGGCGCCACTGTCACCGATCGGATAATGTCGCCCTATTCTGATACAGAAGCTGATGTTTGTGAAATTTTTATCTAAATAGACGCTTTTTAAATGCAGTGTAAGATTAAATTGAAATAGTTTTAAAACCTCACATAGGTAGGTACGTATGTCTAGTCTTTAAATAATTGCTAAGATTTTATTAAATTTAAGTAAGCAAAAAATCCATATGTACTCGAGAGATGAACATAGGAAATAAGATAAAGAGAAACAACGGTTAAATAAATTAGTCGCTATCGAATGTTCTCTCGGAATGTTCATGGGCGGTGGTGACCGTTTACCATCAGGCGAACCACCAGGTCAGTTGCCCACTCATGGCCTAAAAAGTTGAATTGTAAAAGAAAAGTTATATATTTCCCCTACTAAAAAGTTGTAAAAAGATTGTAAGGTGACTAAGTTGTACTCTTTTTTGAACCGACTTATAAAAATGGAGGAGGTTTTCAATTCGACTACTTTCTATGAGTTTTCTATGAGTGTAATTTCATTGAAGTGTTAAAAAATAGCACCAGTTAAAACGTCGATTAATTGTAAATTGTTACAGAATAATACTGCAAAATCCAATGTTTCTATTTGAAATAGCATTTAAATTCAATCGTTGGGCACTTGCGATCAAAACGATCCACATTTGAAGTATCTCAAAGCAACGGTACTTTTATTTTAATACACAAAGGAGTATTTATATATTTTGTTAGGTTTGATAAGGGTTGTTATTTTTATTCAATAGAGAAGTTTTTGTAGAGTAAGTAAATATTTGGTTTATCTCGTAACATTTGCAATATTAATACCTAGCTAGGTACCTAGGTGTTCGCATATTTTAATGGCCACAGGGGAGTAATAGCTAGTTACATATTTTTAAGTAATGTTCACAAATTTTGACAAACCTAACCCTGGCTAGCCTTAACGTTTAATTGAAATTTTATTTTGAATACTATAATATAAATATGTACAACTAGCTGCACCCCGCGGTTTCACTCGCGTAAGTCCGTATCCCGTAGGAATATCAGGATAAAAAGTTATATGTTATTCCAGGTGTCCAACTATCTATGTATTAAATTTCATTGTAATCGGTTTGGTAGTTTTTACGAGAAAGAGCAACAAACTCGCACACATCTTTACAAACCTTCGCATTTATAATATTATAATATTAGGAAATATGTATAATATACACATCTTCATTAAAATTAAATAACTGTCCATGTAACTCTTACACTTATTATTTTCTTGTGTTTGATTTTAAGCGAGCATTATACATTTAGAAATTAAAGACTTTCTAACGGATTTTTAATCGCCTTTAAAAATCCGTCAAAAAGTGTTTAATATCTTACACTTATTTTTTACAACTAACAAACATTTTTGTAATCGGATTCGCTAGTTCCATTCAATGTTTAAAATAAACATTTATAATAATAAACAAACTTACGCTTAGTGAACTGTAATAGCACAAATTGTAGGTATGGTTCTAATGGTGACACTAAAAGCAATTTTTGTGAAACGAGCTAATGGTCCCTAATAGCTATGTGGCGTTGAAATAATCCTTAGAGTTCGATAAAAGCTTCCCTTAAATGGCGTTAAATTGATTTTATATACTGATGCTTTTAATTTAATTAATGTATCACGTATTTATTTCATTAATAATGATAAAGACAAGTAAGTATACTCAATTGTTTAGTCTATGTATTGTTGGTATGTTTGTATTCTAAGCTATTTCATAACTTGGTCCATTTTTTTGTCATAGCTGATAGTTGAGCTGGTGGTTCACCTGATGGTAAGTGATCACCACCGCCCAGTAACATTCGAAGGGTTGGTGGCTCTGTACATGTGCTGCCCGCTTTTTAGGGGAAAGGGATAAGGAAACAATTGACGATTGGAAAGAAGGAATGGATTGGGAAGTATGAGATAAAGGAAACGGGCCGAAGGAAATTCAAAGACTTCTGTCAATACTGCTAGAAAACATGTATAAACAACGAGCAGCTCAGAGAAAAAAATATTTAACTAAACATTGGACCAGCTCGCACCGCGGAAGTACCACACCCTCACAGAAGATCGGCGTGAAATAGTAACATGCATCTGTGTTTCATACGGCGAGTGGGGGAGCCGGGGACCCGCTTCCTCTTCCTCACTCTTCCCAGTTCTTTGCTTATTCTTGTCGTCTATCCTTTCCTTATTCGTTACCCCATAAAACCGGACAGCCGCAGAGGCAATACCTCTGCGGCTCGTGAGCGGTGGTAACCGTTTACCATCAAACGACCCATCAGCTGCATTCCCGGCTATGACATATAAAGCATATGTTTGAGTATTATTTCATTCATCAAAAGGGTGTAAAAAAATATATGGCGACACACGACTAGAAAAAAAAAATTTAAAGTAGTTAAAGATTGTTAATGAATGACAATAAACAGATAGTCACTTAAACAATTAAATTGTAGAGACAGGAATGTGTTGATAAGGAGTAAAACTTACAATTTTATGCAATGTGTTGTGAATATAACCGAAGCTATATTCAATAAAACTTTTGTATTAGCTGAACTTTAAGCATCTCCTTCAAAGACGAGTCATTAAACATCCACGAAACAATTGCATTTATTATTAACCCTATGTGAAACACGTTAATCAAAAACACACAAAAAATAATAATGACATCGACTGGTTTTATTCACTAAGACCCAAATTCAAACCATGATCATTTACCAAACTTAATAGCTTCAGAGTGGACCGCATCAGTGTGAGTTACGGTAATAGGCTACATTTTATATTTGGGCACCATTTAACTTAATATAGGCTATATGAGCCGTTTTGTTATCGAATTACGAAATAATATACGTTTGGCGTTTTATTAGCTTGAATTCTGTTTGTTTTTATACGAGTGGTTTGTTCTGACTTTATCCATCGTACATTTCTGTATGTCATATCGGGCTGAGTTGGGATATTAGCCCACAAGATCACGTACCAACGGTGAAAGAATTATTTGAATCGGTGGAATAGTTCCTGAGATTAGCGCATTTAAACAAATAAATAAACTCAGGTTTATCGTATTAAAATAGATCGTTAAAATTGTAACTGAGCGTGGTTTCTTCAAAAGCAGTGGTGGCTCAGTGGTGAGAACCTCGGACTTTAAAATCGATAGGTCGGGGTTCGAGACCGGGCGAGCGTGCAGGAAACAAATTGATTTTTCAATTTATCTGTACATGTAGATAACATCACCACTGCTTAAAACGGTGAAGGAAAACATCGTGAGGAAACCGGAATGTCCGAGAATCAAAAAGTTCGACGACATGTGACATCTGCCAACCCGCACTTGGCCAGCGTGGTGGATTATGGCCTGAACCCTCATAGGAGGCCTGTGTCTCAGCAGTGGGAACATATATGGTCTGATGATGATGATGACGTGGTTTCTTTGTAAATGTTTACTAAGTATTTCGTGCTCCAATCAGCAATATGATCAACCCTTCTTGTATTGGCTTACTCTATATATATAATAGTAACCTCGCGATTTATAAATCATGCTCTTGTACAGAGTATTCGCTTTCTCGTATATTATAGACGAGGAATTAAAATAGAGCATTAATCATACACAGCTATGTAATATTACAAACTTTCACAGCTAGAACGTTTCTGGGATATTATGTACATTCTTGCTGAACTTACGACGTAACTGAGCTACTGGTATTGAGTTATCTGCGGACGCTAAATGCTTTAGAGCAGTTCATTTGTAACCGGGTTACGGGGATATGAAGGTATGAGTAACATGGTTTATATTTGTTGAATATGTTTATTATCCATGTTTAATGTATAGATTATTGGTATCGATGGAGGCTAGATTTAATTATGAAAAAGAATTAAAAAACACAGAAGTTGATAAATACGGTTGCCTTAATCATTGATATTATTTGATCGTGATTTTTTTTTTATTTTACACTAGCGGTCCGACCCGGCTTCGCCCGTAGCACGTATATAGCCTGTAGCCTTCTACAATAAATGGGCTATCTAACACTGAAAGAATTTTTCAAATCAGACGAGAAGTTCCTGTGATTAGTGCGTTCAAACAAACAAACAAGCAAATAAGCAAGCTCTTCAGCTTTATAATATTAGTATACATATAACATATAACACATCTAAATTCTATGATTCTTCATTTACCGTACAAGCTGTAAGATTGTGGAACTCACTACCAACAACGATTAAGCAAGCCCAATCTTTATATACATTTAAATCTCTTGTTAAGGATTATTTTCTATCTCCATAATGTTGTTTTTGACTCTGTTCTATGTTATATTGCTTTTCTCTCCTCTATTATTTATCTCTCTTTACTGCATTTTATACTATCCTTGCTCCTATATGCATTAATTTCTTTTCTATATATTTGTACACTTTCTTGTATGTATTTATACACTTTCTACCTTTCCAAAATTTATATTTCCTGTATCCAAAGGTTGCCTGGAAGAAATCGCTTCAAAGCGATAAGGCCGCCAAATTGTACAATAGATATTGTTTATTGGTTTTATTAACTGTATGTGTATTGTACATTAAAGTGTAAATAAATAAATAAATAAAATAAAACATATTAGTTATTTTAATTGACAAACACATTGACAGTAATAGAACAATTCAAGAGAAATTCGTAGCAAATGCATTCTTCATTCATCTCAAAACGTATTATAATATTATGGTGTCACATCTAAACCGTTTCATTCAAAAAAATCGATGGGCAGATAATAACAATAAGACAGAATCTGTTACTGATTATATATGAAAGGGCCGCTGTAAGGGCACATGGGACCGCTCCTTTTTTAAATCGCTTCATGATATTAGCCGGAAACCTTTTATTCTATATTACATAATGGAGCCCAGCGATAACTCTGACTCCGTATAAATGTCACATATGGATTTATTTCTGCGAAAGGATAAGAAAATATAAAATTATTAGCAAGAATGTGTTGCATTTTTATGTGGGAGTCGAGCATACTTCGGCACGAATTGGTCCATTCCTTCTTTTCAGTCGTAAATCCTTTATTTATCCCTTACTTTTTAAAAGTGTTCCTTTACTTTACTTACTTTCTTTTGAGTGTCTGTCTGAGCCTCTGCGAATTTTCATGGTCGGTGGTGATAGCTTACCATCAGGCGAACCACTAGCTTAGTTGCCCACTGTGACATAAAAAGCATTATTTTAAGATATTACATCGCTTGTGAACATTTATTTCTTATATAGTTTGTATAGTGATAGCAGAATGAGAATTGTTGAGATCTAAACGGTTAGATTCCGTTAGGCCAATAAAATAGTCTCAGTCGCCGATTAGTCCGGAATTACTGATAGCACACTTGCTTATATTCATTTATTTATAGAGACCCATATCCTTTTCCTTACCCTTCCCAGTCCTTTCAAATGCTTTCGTAATCCAATTTAAAGTCGGCAATCCATTTGTAGAGGCGTAAAATCTGCAATGGACCTTATGTCTATCCAAATGTACATGGGCGGTAGCGCTTACCATCAGGCGTCCCACCAGCTCCATTGCCGACTGTGACATAAAAAAAATCATGTTGAAACCATAAATCAATCACGGAATCAGAATATGTCATATGCATATTTCTTATATGTAATCCAATAACGACTTGGATTGATAAAATAATTCAATAATCACGTAATTATTGTTGTTGTCGTAGTATTTATATTTAGCAACGGCTCTTAGGAACACTAGAAACATTAACCAAGATGAATTAAAAGTTAAGCATAATTGCATTATAAAATTATGAAAAAAAACAACGCTTCGCAGTTGCATAAGGATTTATACATAATAGACAATTCACATAAAAAACCAGACGCAGAATTGTAAAGGCGCACGCACACATTTAGACCAAACACCTTTTCTATAGACGGCTTATTTAAATGTCCCATAATTGCAAGTTGAATTGCCTAGTGTTAAAGGAGGACCTATATGAAATACTAAATGTTCTATAAGCGTATTTTGTAAAAGTTTTCAATAGCAGAAGTTAAGGGTTGCGTTTGTTTGTCGGCGTTCTAAAAGGCTTTTAGTTTATACTTCACTTAGCCAGATGTGAGTGTGTGAGTGGCTTCTGATATGGAATGTAAACACATTAAATGTGCTAAGGGGAAATGATTTGTTTATAGACGTTGCTACAGGTTGAACAACTGTTTAATCGCATGGTTTTAAAAGTGAAGTTTTGGGTTTGATACGGGCTTTATTATCTATCGAATTAAGGCGTTGATCAATATAGGTAAATTCATTTATATTTGTTATCTATTTAGAAGCTGGGGTTATTGACTTAATCAAGGAGGCTTCATTTATGTCACTCTTATTACGATTATAAATGATTCGTTATTTAAAAATAAATAAAATTGCAAAGGTAAATTCCATTAACAAAAATGAAACCAAAAACCCTTTTAGAACATTCGAGAAAATATCAAACGTTGATAATAATAAAGAGATTTCTAGAAGCCCTGTCGTGAATGGCAAATATTTTTAAATTTTCCTTGAATATGCAATGTAACCCTTCCAAGCCTCAACAAGGAAATGCACTCAAAATAACCGTGTGTCGCAATGAATTTCACATTTAGTGTGTTGCTGAATGAATTTATTCATAATTTGTATTGTTGTTTTAGCTTTTGCATATTGTATATAACATTCGACTTCTGTATTTTTAACCGACTCTTCCAAAACGAAGGAGGTTCAATTCGACGGTTTTTTTAGATTTTGTTACTCGATAACTATGGTCCTTAAACAAACGGTGTGTTTCTTTTTAAGATTGACGGTCACACTACTTAATTTTATAGTTGCTCGCTAGCTAGTTAGAATCCGCGGCGTGACGCGCGTAAGAGTAAAATAGTCTGTGTGACAAATTTCATAAAAATAAAATAAGCGTTTTTCGCATCCATTCATCTAAACTTACATACTTTCGCGATTATAATATTTTATTGTTATTTTATTTGTATGAAATAAAGATAAATGGAAATAATTTATCCTATAAATTATTTACAGAAGCTGAGAGTTATCCATAGATCATACACTAAAAGCAAAAATGCCTATAAAATGACAAGGTACATAATTCTCTTTTGTTGAGCACAGCCTCTTGCTAACATTTTATCTACCTACTGCTATCACTACATAGTATAAAGCAAAGTCGCTTTCCGCCGTCTGTGTGTCTGTATGAATAGATCTATAAAATTACGCAACAGATTTTGATGGGCTTTCTTTAAAGATAGTTTGTATGTATGTAATAAAAACACAGAAAAAAGAGGTTTTACTCCGAAATTAACGCGCGAAGCCGAGGGCAAAAGCTTACTAGCTTGGGTAGTCCCAATAAATCAAATCTTCTCTGTTAAAATCTAATCTAATCTGTTATAAAATCTAATAAAATCTAATCTGTTAATATTGGACTTTTTAACGATATTGTTTTGTATTGTTATTTTTTAAAAGTTTGTTTGTATACTTGAACACGCTTATCTCAGGAACGATTGGACCCATTTCAAAAATACTTTTATCGTATACGTGATCCCTGAGTAATACAGGCTATATATTACATACCACGGGTGAAGTCTGAAGGCTTTAATATCTTCCATAATTTATTCCATATATATGTCATCATACAGAAGTTCTCACCGCCAAAACTATTTAAAGCACGCTTGACCCAGATTATTGGTATGATCAATTTACAAATCCGAGCCTCTTGTGGCGAACTAATATGAATCAGTAAGTGTTTTAGACCCTCGAGAGCGAACTCAGCCTACTTTGAATCTGTTATCTTTACTATGCTGATACGTGTTGAGAAATATATGCATTGAAATGATTTTATTTATGACACATTCGGCAATGGAGCTGGTGGGACGCTTGATGGTAAGCGCTACCACCGCCCATGAACAATTGGATAGGCATAAGGTCCATTGCAGACCTTACGCCCCTACAAATTGATCGGGATAAAAATTAGTTAAGGGTATCCTATCACCAAAGCCAGCAAAACCCTGTCTGTAAACCAAATTTCACCAAAATCAGTTAAGTAGTTTCAGCGTGATTGACGGACAAACATCCAAAAAAGCAAACTTTCACATTTATAATATTAAGTGTGTACTGTGATACCTAATTATAACGTTTCCATGAACACTTATATAAATAACCGCAAGGTACCAACCTGACTTTATTTATATCAACAAAATCAGAACAGAGCCATACCAAGAAGCCAGCAAATCTTTTCAAAGCATTGGCACCCGAATCACACTCGTCCAATACGTTTATAAATCTCGCTTTCAGCCCGCGGCACTTCATAAAACTTGCCAACTTCCGAACTCGTCTTCTCCCATCTGATACCAAGTTGAACGCTGACAAGCTAACGCGAGTTTCACTATCTCCAGTGACATTTCGCCTTAAATTTTAGCCAGCGTATGTGGGCGGAGATATATTCATATTATGGAAAATTGACGCCTTTATTTCGACGTGACACGTGATATTTACAGGTCACAGTGAAGTCTTAAAACAGTACTAATTCCATAAAATATTTGAGAAAGAGACGGAGCTATATAGGTCGTCAAACGTCATCGCTTTCCCAATTCAAGCAGTGCTGAGAAAATACATTAATGACAAAGGAATTATCGCTTTATAATATTTAAAAAAAATTAAATCGCCTTCAAATTTTCAGAACTAACCCAAAAAAAGATAAAGCCTCTAATAATTCAAATTAAGCGTTTGTATAAATTTTAAAATACAAAATATATAGGTACTTTAACTGTGTACTAAATAATAAAAAAAACACCTCACATTAACAATTCGTGCGTAGCATACAAAAGCAAAACACTAAAACATACGTGAAACGATTGCACAAAATCCAAAAGTATAAACGCAAATAAAAGAAACATAAAAATAAACCACCCTTTAACCACGAGCCATTAAAATTAAAAAGGTACTTGTAATTACGCATTAAAGTAGCACCAATCGACATCAAATACAAACTAATAATGTAGTTAACGACTGCCATAAAAACAGTAACGTTTATTGGGACGAAAATTGACTAGCGACACGTGGTCGGAACGAAATACTCGAAAGGAAATGCGAGATACAAAACAACCCTGCCCCCGCCACCCTCGAAGAGCTTTTGGCCTCAGTCGTATCCCGTGCGCCGCTGTGAGCGGACGTCTCTTTAGTGCTTCAACTTTGTTACGTCATTGAAAACGTACCGAGTGATTTCAGTGTTATGGTGGTTCGATGGTTTTGAAATGGTTCGACGTAAGGAAGCAAAGTATGCTTTCGCGCATATATGCATCATATTTCTGTCGTTGTTCGCTTGTTTCAACGGTAAGTTTAGACTTTAAGGGTCAGAAGGAAGCTAATGGTTTGGTTATGGTCCGCTTACGCCGGCCGTTTCCTTTTCCCGGCTTAAATGTAACGTTTTGTTTCAAGGGGTATTGTTATTGTTGTATTAAATTTAAAATGGTAAATTCTGTTATCTATCGGGTAAATTCCTAAGAGAATTACAAGTCATTCATCGCTGCTTATTCGTTTTGCAATTATGAAACTCCTTAAATTTTCTAAAATTATTAACTGATAAAAAACTATCGTAAATGTTTTTTATGTATAATATATTTACCAAATTGTCTTCTTATTTCAAAACTATAATCCTTTAAACGACACAAAAAACACCATTTGCGCCTCTATAAAATATTCCTAGCAAATACTTATTTAAAATCGTGATACTCCGAAATAGCGTTAAAATTTAACCGCCCAATAAAACAGATATTAGTGTGAAAGCGAATCTCAATTTATTTAACAAACATCAAGTGTAATGTATAGGTACCTATTTTCCGATAAACCGCGACAAAGGAAAGCTATCAACGGATTATGATCGGCGTAAAGAAGATTATAGATTTATCGTACTTACAGCTCTAATTCGTTATATTTTACGATGAATCCATTTTTAGAGTATAAGAAATAACACTTATAAGAGATTTTATTTATTAAATCGCTTAACGGTTTTCAAAATTGATACGGATGAGTGAGAACTTGTTTGATGGTATATTAAGCTTTTGAGAAGTCTTATTTAAGTGAAAAGTTAAATTTTGTATCACTTTTAAAAAATTGTGTCGTTGGAATTTACACATTTATTTATTTTAAACTTTCTAGCACAGTTTTCTTCCTGAAGTAAAGATTTGTAGACGAATAATAAAATATACAGATTACTTAACTAATTACAATATCGTATATTTCAAACTCAAAATTAGTTGTTAACAAATAAAATCTCCATTTTGAAATTATATGTATGCGCTTTAATAAAATGGTCAGAGATGGTGTTATCTATTTATTCAAGCATAAAAACCCTCTCTTTAAAAGTTCAATCCATTCTCCTTTTAGAGAGATTTATAAAGGTAAACTACAGATATCCCCATGGATTCAATACTATCCTAACTTCATAACGGCCAACTGACAATCGTTTTATTTGTACACGAAACACTTTGAAAGGTTTTCAAGTTTGCCAAAACAAGATTGTGCCCGTTATCTGGGTACCCGCAATATCTCATAAAAAACTTATGATATCGAAGGTTTTACATAAAATAAGGGTGGTAAATTATGTTGATGTGGAATTGGATGGGTTTTTTATGAACGCAATTGGCGTTTTTTCTGATTATGTAATGTTATCTAATGTGAGATCTATGGGGTGTTTGTATGCTAAAGTTTGTGCTTTTTTGTTAAATTTTGTTTAGTAAATTCAGTTGATTTAGTGAAGTATGTGTATATACAATAATCATTTCGATCCTATAACCTATAGTAAATAGGTGTACGTTTGTTTTTCTTTCATTTCTTAACGTAAATAATTAATTTATATGATTTTAAGGCCTGGAGATAGTTAGGCTAGAGATTGTTTGTTAATCGCGGTCAAACTTTGATCACGGGGCAATAGTTGGGAAAACAAAATCAACATTCTGTTTCATTTATTCTACATTCGATCCGTAGTATATACAACCTATTCCGATGTTCAAACTCAAACTGAAACATTTATTTATTCAATTACTTCTTTTTGAATCATTATGACATAATTTTAACATTTAACACAGATTCGGAAAGCAGTGTCTATAGAGAAGAGCCGGCAAGAAACTCTGTAGTTGCTCTCTTAATTTTTTAAAATTTGTTCATGAAATATTCTTTGACAATACGAGCCGCACTTAAATAGTTATTGTAAATTTGTATCTATTTGGATTTTATCGAATTTTACTTTTTTAACTTCTTTTCGCTAATAATTTGTTATGTAACTGTTTATGACTTGCAAAATTAGGCATAAGTTCTGTAGTAAGCCGAGAAAATACTTCTAAAAGTTTCCTTTAATGCTATCATCTAGAATATAATTACGAGAGCTCCTTACGGAGTAGTTAGCCGAAATTTCGTGCCCCCAAGAGCATAGACAAAATAGCGCTACACCAACTTATAACTTAAACATTAACTACAATGTAAGATTCCTAAGTTATGCAAGTTGGCTTCATAGTCCTTGACTTATCAACTTAGCGGAAGTAGACATGAGAACGCTTAGGAACCAAGTGCATAATTGAGTGTGCTTAACTTCTGAAAATGCCGTAAATGGCTCCAGGTGAGAGCCGAAATGTTAGCGGTTCTTTCTTCATGTTCCATTAACGTGAGTGCTTTTCTGAAAAATCGCCTTGACTTTTAGGGCACATTTGTCGGTTCTAATGGAATGTATTGATTTTTGTGTTTGTCGTTTTTGGGGGTAATTAGTTGATTTTTGACACGCTTTTATTAGCTACACTTGTATATTTATGTGTTTGTGTTTGTATGTAACCGAATATTTTGGACTTCATTTTAATTCAAAAACGGACAGATTTAATTCAACAATTATGCTTATCAAGAATTGGTGACAATATAATATTTTAATTACTGAAGCGAAACCTGTTAAAAATCTGTTTAAAATCGTCATAGTGATCAAATTTCTACTAATAAAAGGAATAAATTGTTTGTTTTTTATTTATATTGTAGAAGGATAGAAGGAATGATCGTCATTTGCTAATTGTGCGTCTTACTTCTTTACTTTCGTCTTTTTTTTCATATGGTAGTCTGACAGAGATCGCTACGTAGCGATAAGACCGCCATTTCTGCATATCTTCTCTTTATCTTGCTTTTTATGAAAATTTTGTATACAATAAATAGTCTATCTATCAACCATAGCGATACCTTACTAGGCCACTTGCAGTCGTCTGAGTGATAATTTCTTCTGCTATTTCTAATCAAATATTCATGGGTCACGACAGTTAGCATTTGCATACAAAATGAGTAGTCCCATGTCGTCTCTTCGATATAGGGCAGATGCATTGTGCACCTGTTCCTGATCGATTTTCTTTACGGGTAAGTGATCAACTTCCTGTGCAATGCCGCACTGAGATTTTTTCACCGGAATTGAATTGAAGACCCCTAAACTCGCCTGTTAATCGTTATATTACAAAGGCTTTGTTTGATGATGAATTTTAATCTTTATGAAGTTAATAAAAGTCTAAATTTGGTGAGGTATGTTGGATAAATTTTATTAATAATTTTAGTTGTTGACAATATTAATTTTTGTTTTTGGTGTAATGTTAAATTAAAGATTTAATATCTTGAAATGGCTGCGATTTTCGTCGTTACTTGAGTTAAAACTTTTCTAGTAGTGGGATACAATTTTATGACATTTAAAGAGATTATGCTATTATCAGCCTAAAATATGAATAAATAAAAACCTAAACTAACTCGACCATTGTAACAGTTTAAACACATAAAGAGAAATACTATTTATTTGGCGTCATGTAAATATAACTTAAGACAAAGAATAAAGACAAAAATAGTGGCAAAAGGGATTTCACGTTAGCGAATAATTTTAAGATAAAACATTACTGCACGATTTTCAGAGGAGACATCGTGTGAGTTTCATTGATTTAGTCATAAATAATAAATATAGTGTATATTATGTAAATAGAATATGATAGAAATGTGCTGAATTTACACACATATAGCAGAATGCGTTAACATTTAATCGATTTGATTTGCAAACATACAGTTATTAATGATGTAAACACATGTGGCGACAGGCCGAAATCCTGTTGATAATTTATTGCTTATGTATAAACCCCAGACATTTTAAAACATTCAGCACTTAGAATTATTTAAAGCATATGCAGGTGCTAATTTGAATATTAATTTAATTATTTGATGCTCACGATAATATAGCCATATGACGTGAGCGCGTGAAGCTAGACGCTTGAACTGATCGTGTTTATTGCATGTTAGGTTTCTTTCAGGCGATAAAGGAAAAGAATTGTGAATGTGGGAATTATTTCAAGGAAATTGACCTTTTGCAAAGTTTTGTTTTATATTTTATTTTTCACATAAATGTCAATGAGTTATACAAATACTCAGTAATCATCTCGTTTCTCTACACTCGTGGCAAAGATATAGCCTGTTTTCGAAATCGGCCCAGTAGTCGCTGACCTTAGCACGCTCAAACAAACGAAATCAATAGTAGGTACATTATTAATATAATTTTAGATATGCTTCCTGTAATTTTGTATTTATTTATTGAGATAATAATAGGCAAGAGTTTTCATAAAATATATGATACATACAGTTATTAAAGAGTTGTTGCAATTAAAACATTTCAAATGCCCCTCCGCACTCGTTAGAAACTAGATGTCTTTTCATAAGACGTTCCGCAAAATCTAAAGTTATTTCAATAAATATTAATAAAATACACGGGTGGTCCACTTTGTTCTGTACACATTTCCTTCTCATTTTTACATCTTATATTATAACGTAAACTTGACAAAAACTGTATACAGTTCCTCCATAAGCAATTCAACTATCACTTATATTATTATCTGTAACAGTTTTGAACAGATTTCAAATAGGAAGGTTCTCATTAAAGCTGAATTCTTTTGGTTTGTTAATTAAGAAATATCGATTTATTTTTATTCGAAAATTGATGTGCCCATGTGATCTCATTTAAATTTGATCTTTCGAATAATTATCATATGGCTCTTGTCCTTGCATATGTGCAAGTGTCAGCCGGTCTTCATAAAAATTTCCACATCAATACCCTCTGTAAGTTTTACTTCTGGGACAAAAAATAAATATTACATATTTAACCTATTTTTATATATTGCCTAACCTATACCTAGTCCTAGTCCAACCTATTTCTTATATGTTAGCTATAATCTTGGTTAATATAAATAAAGTTCCTTATTCAATAGACAGAGCTCATTATGCCGCGCGATCACGTTAAAATTCAAAGAGATTTTTTTAAGACGAACGAAATATACTTCAGCCAATCACAAAAAAAGTAATTCTATCAATAGACCAAAAAGTTGACAGGAGATAATGAACTATTTGCTTTTTAACGTTTTTTGTTTTAGTAATCAAAATGTCAAGTAAAATTAATGTAACGTTAGAAATATAGAAATATAGCATGAGCCAATTAAAGATTATGTGTAATAATATCTTTAAATGAAACTTTCAACTATTATATACTTAAACGCTCCTGTTTGAAGATGATAAGGACTTGTGAAGTTTTCATCCTCTTTTATAAAGTAAAATGAATGCATTTAATAAATGTGATCCGTTTTTTATACGATTCTTCATTCAAAATATAAGATTGAGTACTTGAAGCGTAGCTAATATATGATCATTATCGGTAATGGATGTAAATGCAATTTTATAATTACAAAAAATCTATACTGCCATACCAAAAAAATCCGTTCAGAATTTTTTATGTGATTGATGAATATCAAGATTCCTGTTTTATCCCAAGGGATTTAATCGGGATTAATAGTATTTTATCACTCAAGTCAGCTCATTCCATTTCTGTATACCAAATTTCATCAAAATCCATTCAGTAGTTTCAGGATGACTGACGGACAAATATTACATACCAACTTTCACTTTTATAATATTAGTGTGATAATACTTAAATATAAGGAGCATAATTTGATTTATAATAGCAATGTTACATGCGAAAGTTTGTATGTGTATGTTTATGTTTGTTACTCTTTCACGCAAAAACTACTGAATTGATTGATTGAAACGGCATACAGACTTACACGGGTGAAACCGCGGGGCGCAGCTGGTAGTTTATAAAACTAAGATGATTTAAATTAATAAGTACATCGAAATAGGATTTATTATAAATTATTATGTATCATCTTAGAATTATACTGAATCGTTAAATAATTTGTTGACATTAGACGCTATATTACTTCATTAATATCTTCTATCAAATTGTGACAACTAAAATGTTATACGAAGCCCACGTCCATTAAGGCATTGTGTATTAATTATGCAAGAAGCAATTGCACTAAATCGATCATTTACACGATGTGTTGCCGTCAAACTTAGTAGTAGGATCTTATTTTATCTCTTAGCATAATCATGTCTTTGTATTCATTCACTTCATACGCATTTTAATTAATATCCTGTTATTTACCTTAAATTATATTAAAGAAAGCAATCCCTTCATAGGTACTTATAATTTCAATGTATAACTTATTTTGATGATTTATTTTTTTATTTGAAAACTCGGGCCCTCCGTGGTCTAATTACGTTTTTGTAATAGTTCTGGCTATTTTAGGGCAGGTTAATTTTATGCTAAAAATATTTATATACCTACTTATCTATACATAAACAAAGGATTTATAGCAACGCTAACTATGTATGGAAGTCACTTCTGAGGTCACGTACATCTAAGATAAATTCGAAAGTACTAATTCTAAAGCACAAAAAATATTGAGTGGATTTTGTTGAAAATTAGTATGCAGATAAATTATAGCCTGGAATACTAAGTCTACTTTTTATCCGGATACCACGAACGTAGCCGTGGGTAGAATATAGGAACTTTAAATTTAATAAGATCACAACTGCAATTTAATTTCAAAATGGAGGTATACTATGATTACATGATTAATGATTGAGGTATGTGCTAAAATCTTATTAAATTCTGTGATTTCTCGCTATGTAAAGTCATCAAGAACGTAGCTTTATTGATTTTGGGTCTATATCAATAACGCATTAGGATATGATTTTGACAATTAAGATGCCAACGGATTTCAAGGCAATAAATACATTAGGTATCTTAATAGCGATCTATATAATATAATATTTAAAGAGCGTGGTGGCGTGACCACGCTCGCTGTAAAGTGTTCGAAACACGGGTAAATAATATAATGAATAAATCGCGTTTAAAAACCGTTAAGTCTTTAATTTCTGAATTTATAATTTATAATACTCGCGTAAAATCAAACACAAGAAAATACAGTGGTGATGTTATCCCCATGTGCAGATAAATTGAAAAATCAAATTATTTCCTGCGCGCTCGCCTAGTCTCCAACTTATCGATTTTGAAGTCCGAGGTCCTCACCACTGAGCCACCACTGGTATAGTCAGTTTGTAAAATGTCAACGCTATTTTTTAAAAACCTATGTGTCCACACCCTAACTCAGCATTATCTTGATTCGACCCAAAAACTGTCAGTAAAATAGCCGATGTATCCGCACCCTAACCCAGCCGTTCAAGGATCAAACACACAACACTAGAAGACGAGACAATTAAAACGTTATCTTTGCCCCTCACTCTTCCGGCGCTCGCCCAAACAAACATATCACGCAGTTTATCTTTACATTGTACCTTTCATAGATTCAATAAGACCAGCTATAAATTCTTAGTGGGTAGTTTGAATTTTAATTTAGCTTCGTAATCTTTGTGCGACTTTTTTGTATTGTGGGTACCTATTTTTTATGTCATCGCTGGCAATGGAGTTGGTGCGTCGCATGGTGGCAAGCGCTACCACCGCCAATGTACATTTGGAGATTCGCAAAAACAATTTTAGACCTTCCGCTTCTACAAATGAACGGGAGGTCATTCATTGAGTAAATAATCTAATCATATACCGCTTCCATAAGGCGTTGAATGTATATTGAAGTATAGACAAACGTTTTCATACAAAGTTAAATTTGATTATTCACTCCCAAGCAATTCTAGCTACTTTCGCGTCAATAAGCGTATATCCTTCTCTTAAATTCAAACTTTTACATATTTAAACTTACGATACGATTAAATAATGTATATGTAATACGATTAAATGATTGATAATTATAATAACTAGCTGCGCCCCGCGGTTTCACCCGCGTAAGTCCGTATCCCGTAGGAATATCGGGATAAAAAGTTGCCCATATGTTATTCCAGTTATCCAGCTGTCTACGTACCAAATTCCATTGCAATCGGTTAAGTAGTTTTTGTGTGAAAGAGCAACAAACGCACACACATCCTTACAAACTTTCGCATTTATAATATTCGTAGGAATAGGAATATTAGTAGGATAATGGTAGCGAATACTGAAATTGTAAGACACTTTATAAAAATATTTGGAACGAACGAGAGTGTTATCTTTCATTTTGAATCTATTATAATAAATTTAATTCGATTTAATGAAAATTTGGATTTATCGTGCTAAAGGTTTTTACGGTCCAAAAACTACGATGGAGACTATCCTTAAATGTTATCTGAATGTAAAATGTACCATGTAAAATTCCGAGACAACAAAGATACCAACAATTTAGATATTCCTTTAAATGTTTATTTAATTCCCAAGAATTCTCCATTTGAACTTTTATCAACCATTTGTAACAATTCGCGAAAAACGTAATCCTTTTCTTAGCGCGAGCGGGTAAAGAGCAAAGAAGAATAAGATGATGGGTATTATGAGGAACGGAAACTTTAGATACTATTAAAATTGGGCCAGCTCGCACCAGGGAAGTACCACACCCCCACAGAAAACCGGCGTGAAATAACTTGCTATTATGTTTCGTACGGTGATTGGGCGAGCCGGAGGCCTATATCCTTTTCCTTACCCGTGCCAGTCCTTTCCTTCGTTCCTCTCGTCAATCCTTTCTTAATCCCTTCCCAATTTAAAGTCGGCAATCCATTTGTACAGGCGTCAGGTCTGCAATTGACCTTACGCCTCCCAAATGTTTATGGGCGGTGGTAGCGCTTACCATCAGGCGACCAACCAGCTTCATTGTCGACTATGACATAGAAAAAAAAATATCGAACTCCGAAACGGCTGGACCGATCCTTATGAAATTTTGTGTGCAAATTGGGTATGTCTGAGAATCGACCAACGTCTATTTTTCGCACCCTTAAATGATAAGTATAAGGCAGAACATCGTTTGCCGGGTCAGCTAGTAGTGATATATAAATGACCCACAACATTGAATGTTCATCTATATCAATAAAAATTATCTAATAGTCAAATGTGTTGTTAGGCTTAACATTCAAGAACGGCTCGACTATATATTTTTTTAAACGTTTAGTTAAGGCTCAAAGAAGGTTCTTACGGAGAGAAGAACTTCGCACGGGTTCACTTAGGCTGATCACTATCATAATATATAATACTAGCTGTTCGCCCCGGCTTCGCCCCGGCTTCGCCCGTGGTACATATATAGTCTATGTTACTCGTGGATAATGTAGCTTTCGAATGGTGAAAGAATTTTTAAAATCGTTCCAGTAGTTTTGGAGCCTATTCGTTACAACCAAACAAACAAACAAACAAAGTTTTCCTCTTTATAATATTAGTGTAGATAAATTACGTGTAACATTGTTTATCCGCGATGGACTTCCAAACTACTCGACCGATTTTAAACAAATTTGCAAACCACATGCAGTTTGATCCAACTTAAAAGATTATATTATTTCAATTACTATAAATGACTACGCGGACGCAACCGGGGCGTGCAGTTAGTATTATATAATGCCATAAGGCTTTTCGCTACATTTGATCGTCAATTTTTTTTTTTTTTTTTTTTTTTTTAATGTCATAACGGGCAGCTGAGCTGGTGGTTCGCCTGATGGTAAGCGATCACCACCGCCCATAAACATTCGCAAAGGTACCTCTGTGAATGCGCTGCCCGCTTTTATGGGGTAAGGGAAAAGGGAAGGATTAACGACTGGAAAGAAGGAATGGACTAGGACAGGTGAGGAAAAGGAAACGGGCCTCCGGCTCCCCCACTCACCGTACGAAACACAGTGGCATGCCACTATTTCACGCCGGTTTTCTGTAGGGGTGTGGTACTTCCCCGGTGCGAGCTGGCCCAATTCGTGCCGAAGCGTGCTCGACTCCCACAATAAATGTTCTAAATCAATTCAAATGTTCTAAACGTACAAAAACAGATCTTTTGAACTGTAGTTCAATACGCTATTGTACTAATATACTGTAAGGATTTAATACTGTTGAAAAAAATACGTTCGAAGCTAGCGATTCTCGTTTCAATAACTTTACGTGGAGACCCAAATGTTTTCTATACGGCTCACTTCACTCCGGACGTAAAAAGGTTTCCAGCCAATGAACAAAGTCACAATAAAATGTTAGTTCACGGGCTGTCGCGTTGCGTTGCGTGTTATAAATAACAGTTATAAGATTTAGCCGACAGGTTAGTGTGTTTGTTCACACGAAGCTTTCGATTTTGCTGTGTTTAGTAGATGCTAAGTGGATAGATTGAACTAAAACTAGCTGAATAGAAGTAGAATTAGATTTTACGCTGTACATTGAGCCAAATTGCAAGAAGCCAGTATTGATCAATATTCTATAGGATAATTAATTCACCCGAAAAATACTGCTGCCTTACTTACCATTTAGGGGCAAAAATAGATGTTAACCGACTCTCAGCCTTACTATCGGTCCAGGAAGAGTATGGGAACGAACATTGTGTAGGTACATGGCTGTGGCTATGATATACTACGACATGGCTTACCATCATCAGTGTTTTCATATAATTGTAATTTTGGCAACGTCAAAAAGTTTTTTTCCAAGCATGGTTTATGCATGCTTAAAGAGAAAACGATCGAAATAATGGAAATTATATTTAATTGAATTGTATTTTTGAAAATAATATAGACGGCATAGTACATATAATTTATTAATTAATAAATATTAATGTTTATATTATGTCCTTTGATATCGAATTTAATTATGTTTGCCGCTAAAAGCATATTTGAGTTGTGATTACAATCATCAAAATAAAGTATGATGCATATGCATTCATATATTACTAATGCTTTGTCGTATACATTTTTATCCAATTCTTCCTCCTTATCTAATATGCGGGTGTCAATCTCAAAGACATATGTAAAGAAGAGTGCATGTTATGTCCAATAATTATTCTTGAATAAGAAACTGTGTCTGAAAACGTCTGATACAAATTATTTCGCTATTTTACATTTCTCCCGTGGTTTACTGGTAGACATCCCCGCGGAGTGATAATGCCACCAATCGTACAACAACATTATTATATCATTTTGATTCTTTTCATTCGAATTTTGTATGTAATATGAAAATAAATTGTCTAACATCGACTTCAAAAGAAAAGAACAGACCCATTTCTCTTTCACGTTGAGGGCGTTTTGTGATTGATTGTGACCGATAACAGTTTGATGCTTTATCTACTCAGCGTATTATAACCATATGTCATAAATCTGATATCTACTAATTACTTCAGGAGTACTCCGTGGAATATTAGGACAATTTTATCAAATACTAGCTGCGCCCCGCGATTGCACCCGCGTAAGTCCGTAACCCGTAGGAATATCGGTATAAAAATTTGCCTATATGTTATTCCAGTTGTTCAGCTATCTATATATCAAATTATTGCAATCGGTACAGACGTTTTTGCGTAAAAGAGCAACAAACACACACACACACACACACACCCTTAAAAACTTTCGCATTTAAAATATTAGTAGGACTAATATTTTGCTTAAGCTTTAATAAGGTGCCGTAGCGACACTCACTCTCAACATTCGCTACATGTTCAATGTTTATACAGTTTCCGAAGTCATCCACAACTGCCCCAAACAGTTATCCCGAGACCTTACCGATACAGATACCCATTTTTCAATGGACGAATGTCACCTTCTATCTTCCACATTGTTGTTACAACCTCTTAAATTGTAAACATTTCATTTCCACCGTTTTGCTCAAACGGAGGTCACATAAAACACGTAAAACAAAGCTGCTCCCACTTCAATACACACGAGAAATATTAAAAGGAGAGCTCCGGAGAAAAATCTCAACTAGAAATATGATAGCAAATTTCGTTAAACCGCGTATTATCTTTGGGCGCATGCCAGGATCACGTGCGACTTGTAAGCGGTATATTGTTGAATAATGGATAAGCCTCTGATAAATGTGCTCTTAGACCATCGTTTAGACGGTTTATGTAAATGTTTTGGGACTGTATTTTTGGAATGCACCGCGGCATTTGGGGCTATGATAGCTGGAAAATTATGACTATGATGATTGCGTTTGTGCAAGTGTGCATTAGGAGGATCATCTGTAACATGATGATCCCCGGTTAGTATGGAAACATCGCGAATACATAAGCTTTTTTATATAGTCTAGAGTCCTCCGACGAAAAAAATGATAGAACATTGAAAAATCATTAAAACGTGTTACTAAATTGAGAGCAGTAAATCGTTATGCTACATTACAATATGTCTATTATAAACCTTTTACAGAAACGGGAAGGGGAAGTATCTAATTTTTTACAATGTACAAATAGAACCTACTTTTTCTTAATATACTGATACTTTTTCTTCTCCTCACCACTCCCAGTCTGTTCTTTCTTTCCATTTGTCAATATTTTCCTTAACTCTTTCATCTTAAAAGTACAATCCAGAGGCACCTCGCTGAAATAGCATAAATGAAACTCTGAATATATTGTTTAACTACACCTGTGGGTACTATAGTTTTTTGTTCACCTTATACAAGCTTACAAATTAATTCTTGGCAATTTTCGATCAAGACATTAATATTAATTTAAGCAAACGCGTCCAAATTTGTTTCAGCACCGAATATCATATTTAAATATAATTTTTGTTAAGTCTGCGCAAATGGCTCGAAATTTTCTGTACTGCCTGGTACAGATAACTTCTTATCGCGACTTTTAGCATTTATAGCGGCGAAGTTTGGTTAAGTTAGTTTGTATTCGGTGCGCGTAAGCCAAAATACATAAGGTCGAGATCTCAGAATTTGTGGGTATGGACTCGTTACCAAGTTAAAGTTTGGAGATAAAAATCTGTCGATAAGTTTCCAGCTAGTTATATATACGCTTATTTGCATGTTTGGAAGTTAAGAGGAATCAATGTTTGTGGGATGCGGTTAAAGGAACACGTATTTTAATTTTAATATACTTTGTGAGCGTTATAATTTTTTTTATCAACAAATCATATACAATATAATATCTTATCATGCTTTTAGAATATAGCTTTGTTAATATGTTTATCACATATTTTAATTAGGAAGCTTAAGACGTACAAATGTCTGTAACTGTAAACAGTTGTATTTGATGTAGATGATTTGTATGGATACGCTACTTGGCGTAGGTAGATCATGCATGCTAATAATTAAATTAGTAAAAACTAGCTTAATGTCCAAAGAGAAAGAGACAAAAACATTCGTAATATGCGCAATGGGCATAGCAATTGGTAGGTGCATTGTTTTAATCGTGTATCCAAATACCATAATCAAACTAGGTAGCTGTCAAATTATTTTACAGTTAAAGCCAGCAAAATAGAAAGTATATTGTTTTTTAGAAATAAAGCATAGGAACCATTCATTCACACATGCAATTTAAAGATATAAATAAAGAATAAATCGTAACCGAATAATTTTACAACACACGACTTCCGATATCGGATCGTGTAAAGATCTTTAATGTTGTATTGGAAACATGTCCGCCACACAGACGGGTGACCCGAGCTGTGCAGTGGACCGTTCTAACAATTTCGACCGCTCTATTTTTACGAGAACGCTTTGAGTAAATACCTTACTTTGTTCGTACTAACAGTTCGATGCATTACACGCGTTAATAGGTGCACCTTCTGTGCTTTTTTGTATGTCTATACGTTGATTGTAAAATTGCCGCTCCTTTAATGAAAATTGCTCGATCGTTAATATTCGAATTATTTCTCGAAACTGGTATATTGCCTACTACCAATATTTCATCAAGGAGTTATCATCTTCAGCCCATATATGTTCCCAGTGCTGGGACATAGGCCTAATATGTGGGTTCATCAAGGAGTTATAACACGTGCTTTTACACATTTACCTTAGTAGGTACATACAAATTTGTGATGTTGATACATGTAGCTAAAAGTTACATATTGTAACAAATTTACAGACTACGTTACGGTTAGGTTTTTAATCTTTACAATCATGTTTATTGATTTCTGAAATATTCATACTGATGATACTAATATCTTATTCCCCTACATGCTATAAGAATTTATTGTTGAATAGGGATTTCACAACATTACTATTGACAATGTAACGCTTCTTTATGAATAGAGCTATCACCAAACGCAGTGGACAGCTGACCTGTGTATATTTGACTCGGAAAAAGAATGAAGCTTCAAAGATGTGTTCTCAAAAACTGAAACAGAATATCTACAAGCGTGTTCTCCAAAAATGAAACAAAATGTCTGTCCTGAATCCAGTTCCTCTGGTAGCTAGTTTTATTCACTAATGGACACGTGAGTGGATCGATAGGAAGTAATACATCAGTCCTGCATACACGGTGTCATTATCTACGTGTCATTTATAGTTTGTTACAGTCCAATACAGTTCAGTTTAATATCCAAATTATATTGGCTCTGATATAAATCGCTCATAATATTGAAAGTATACACATTTAGACGTTTTTTTTTGTGTATTACTGTCCCAAATATAGTAAAGTACTTGGATAAATTGTAAAATACTATCTATGGTAATAAATTAATTTTTTTCTCAAAATTATACTGGAATTTGTTCGCCACAGTACAGGCTTTTAATTATCTAGTCGACGGAAGATATAAAAGGAAATATTTAAATAACCAGCACAATATGGGTATGTTACATGTATATAACAGCCAAAAATATATATCAAATAGAATAGATCTAATACACACTGCAAATCCAAAATACACTCCTAAATTTGTAATAATATCTTAATATCTTATTACAAAATTAATATATATTCTCATCAAAAATAGTGACTATCTTTCTAATTTATTATTCAACTCAATTCTTGGCAGCTAAAAACTGGTCAATTAATCTAAAACCTTTGCCTAAGCGGTTTATCATGTCGGAACGAAATTTACATCAACCGATAAGATAACTTTACCTTTATTAATTTGAACGTTTATTTTGAAATTCCTCTGTTTGTTACTTCGAGAATGTTTTGAATGGAGATAGATATTTCTAAGTCTGTTACCTATGTAGTAGGCGTACTCTGATATTCTTATGTAGGTGATATAATAATTGGTTTGACCGTTGGACGTGTATTGGGCGAAAAAGGACGAACACAAGAAATCATTATTTATATACTAGTTACTATTTTTAAGCTCCCTGTACTAAAATATATTAATTTATACTTTATATCTTATAACTACCTTATATATGACATTTACATTTCTTGCACAATTCATTCAGAAGGAAAATTCTTTTAATAGACGCATGAATATAATATTGCGTTTCTTTCTTAAATGAGAGTTGGGATATGCTTATAAATAATCTAAATCTAAATAATCTAATTAAAAATATAATTAATCGCTTCAAGTCGTTGTTCAATATATTCATACATAATAATTCACAAAAAAGAGACAGAACACACACACACAGACAGTCTGATTCAGTAATAAATAAGTGCTTAAGTCGTAAAAGCTAAAGCAAAGTAAAATTGAGTGAATATTAAACCGTCGAGGAAGCAGGTCACATGTATTTCCACATTAATTTTAAACGTATCTGTTAATTATAAAATTAACAACACAGCCTTTTGATTTTAAAAGCTTTCAGTTTGTACGTTATGGGGACGGTGCCCATGTGTTTAAATTGTTTTTGGATATATGTTCAATAAGATAACTTGAAAATAAAAAAAAATATGGAAATGGAATAAAAATCATTTATGGAACAAATTATATATCAAAATACTTGTTTGTTTTATTTACTCGGTCAATTACTGAGTACTTAATAAGACTTGTTTTAATTACATGTTTTTGATATTTCAAGTACCTACTTGATATTTTATTACAATTAGGGTTTATTACAATATGGTACTATATATAGAATACTAGCAAACCCGGCGAACTCCGTTTCGCCACCAGATGGCTGTATGTGAAAAATGATTTTCCCGCTTTTCTGTTGAAATTTTTCCTGAATTTTCTTTGCTATAAACCTCACGGAGCCCGAGACCTTTCCAACGAATGCAAAACCGTGGAAATCGGTTCGTGCGTTCTCGAGTTATAGCGTCAGGAAGGAAAACCCGACTTATTTTTATATAGTAGATATATTTCAGTATACGTATTTCCATATTCATAAATGTTGGTAAGTGTGGTGAGAATGACATCGGACTTTGAAAAATTGAAAATTAAAAATAAAAACAAACATGTTCTTAAAAAAAACAAAAAATAATTATCTCGAAAACAGAATTTACAAAACGTCCCAAAATAACAAAAACCATATGCACCATCTGAGAAGTATGTTAAGCTTCACAATATAACGTGCATGTAATTACTTAGCGGGTAGCGCACAGTCATGCCTTGTCATTTTCGGTAATGCCGCAGTGAGTTTCATCATTCGACGAATGGAATTTCAACTGCCATGGAAATGGGACGTGATGGTAATCACTTGAAGTCTTGAGTTGGAGCTGGGATGTCCATGAAGCATGATTTTGTGGGATCCCTTTGAAAGCACGAAAGCGGACTATGAATAGGTATTTACCGGTTTGCACGGGTTAATAAAGAGTGAAGATATTTTATATAAGACTAGCATACCCGGCCACGCGTTGCTGTGTCTGAGTAATAATTAAAAATATTAAGACTATACATTATTAGGATAATTGGTCGAAATAAAAACTGTCTTATACCTTAAGTTGGACCAAATTACACATAAAATGCCAAATTTCATCAAAATCGGTTGAGTTGGTGAAGAGTTCTTTGGGAACATATATCATGACACTGGATTTTTATGTATTAAGATTTTCTAACGAAATCTACACCTCCACCTATCTTATATCACCATTAGAAAACTACATTATAATAGAGTGGCATCCGATATAAAATCAAATAGAATAAATAATTTTTGAACACGTCGATCCGTACAGAGCTTAAGTACGTTTGTGTTTTTACCTCTATAAATATTATGATATAATAACGTACGATAATGAATTCATTATAAAAAAGCAAATATATTAACCCCTTTCAAAAAGTCTCTCATAACACCGTAGAATAATCATATCGTAGAATCATATCCCGTTTTATAATACTGCAAGTCCCAGATTAGATTAATATTAAATCCTTATTTTAACCTCTCAAATATTCCCAGTATTAATATATCAAAGCATTTTCGTGAAATATTTAGCTATTATGTATTAATTCATGCGCTAGCTCAAAGCCGATTAGCCGATACCCTATGAAGTAAATATTTATTATTAACATAGTTATAACCAAGGCCTTCATTTAATAAATCTTTCACCATAGAAATTTTGTTAATGTACGCTGCAAGAAGATAATTTCAATTATTGATTTATTCAAATTTATTAATGTGTTAGTTCTTAGCAAAAAACCATTGTAAAATTCTACAATGTTATTACTACGAAAAAAATTAAGCATATTTTTCGCCCTTAACCTAAGCTTGAAAGACGAATGTATTTTAGTTATTTTTTTGATAAAAAGGTGAAAATGTCTGTTAAAACACTTTAACACGCTTTTTTTTAGCTTCGCCTGTTTGTGTGTAACCGACTCCTTTTAACTCGATTTTGACCTACTTTAAACGAACAGATTAAATTCAATCATTGTGCACTAGGGCTGAATGATAACTATGAAGTAATTTCTTAAGTTTATCTTATTATCCTGATTAGGATCGTCAGCATAATATAATTTCCTTACATATACACTGTATAAGAATGAGATTATTAAGTTGATTCTATCATCAAAGCGTGTGTTTAACTATATCCATTACTAGCTGCGCCCTGCGGTTTCACGCGCGTAAGTCCGTATCCCGTAGGAATGTCGGGATAAAAAGTTGCCTATGTTATTCCAGTTGTCCAGCTGTCTACGTACCAAATTTCATTGCAATCGGTTCAGTAGTTTTTGTGTGAAAGAGCAACAAACACATACACATCCTTACAAACTTTCGCATTTATAATATTAGTAGGATAGGATTAGTACATAAATATAATACGTCATTCACGATCTTGCCGCGACCTTGTCAAATATTGCACTACCCTAAAACCACGCCAAATTAACATGAATAATGTTTCCCCAAAAAGAGCACTAACAAGATTATCTATTGATCCCATTAACCCATCCATATCTCAAAGCGAATCTCTAATAAAATACAAGTACTACACACGTCCTTTCTTACCACGACACATGGGAATTCAGTTTTTAGTTTGTTGACATTCGACCTTTCGTCGTCAAACAAAAGGCAGACCTACAAAAATATCAAGCCTGCTGAAAATATAATGTGGTTTACATAAGATCTTCTATATTTACCGAGGTAAATATAATCGAACCTTTTCACCAATCACCAAACTATTATTAAATCAACAACGCAAATAAATTAAATTGAAATGAGAAATAAGAATAAATCGCATAATGATGCGTATATGGTCTCTGTTATAAATTCTTGTCACATGTATAGTTTTAAATTAATTTTATCGTAAATACATCATAATTATAAATAAAATGTATGGATATATTAAATAGGTACCATAGAGTATTCTCGTTCATAAGACATTAATAAATAACTTTTCCTATAATATTATACAGATTTTATGTAGCAAAGAGTATATTCGCTAGTAATGCAACGAAATGAGGCACTTAGCACGCGATGTGATGACGTCATTATTAAGCAGCTATTCTAGACCGCATACTGAGGTTCCAGATAAAAAACTCTTATGACCTTACATTTAAGCTTGCCTCAAACCCTATTTGAATGTAAATTAAGTCGTTTTACGGGTTTTGTAAATTAAATTACGTTTGACTTAATTTGTAGGTACTTCTGGGTCGGTTCATAAGAAATTGTTTTTATGCTACATTGCTTGTGTTTTATTTATTTCCGTCTTATATAAAATTTAAACAAATACTTATAGAAATTAAAACTGTTTAACGGATTGTTTACGCGTTTTATTCATTATATTATGTAACCCGACGTTGGAACCATACAGCGAACGTGATCACGGGGAGATTGAAAAAAATCAAAATCAAACACCTTAAAATACAACAAATACTTAGTTATTCCGATGTAAATCCTTATGTTAATACGATTTTCCGGATGTTATTTAAATAGAAATTATTTTAAATACATGTTTATACACGAAGCGACTATGCTTACTTATTATGCAAGAGCTTTTAATAATACAAGCAATGCTTATGACATTCAAATAGTTCAACGGACTGTAAAAACAAGCTGATAATGCGATAGTAGATATCGAATATGAAAATAAGCATGTGTGTATAAACATATGAACATACAGACATGATTTATAGTTGAAGATATCGCATTTCCAGATCAATCCGTACTTCCATCAAGCGTCAATTTATCAATAATACTCCAATCACTATATGGAAGTCATCCAATGAATTTTACGATTTCTCGCTGCCTCCACCAAGCTTCGATAAGCCTCCGGCATACTAGTTCTTTTGTCCGATATTGGGTCCTTCTATTTATATAATAGTTATACAGGCACTATAAACCCGAATTCGTATTTATGACACTGGGAATTGTCATAAAGTTCAAGGCCGTGCGATTTTATGAAATATATTGTCGAGTGATGCTTTCTCGATGTTGATTTAATATGAGTAAAAGAACGCTTTTGTAGTGCCTTTGAGAAGAAATTGAATGGAAAATTTTAGATACGTCTATCTACAATGCCACCAAGTTGGATTATATCGAACATTGTTATTGATATGGAGGCTTTACGCTTGTTCGCGTCAAACTATACTAATAATATAAATCCGACGGCTTCAGTATTTTCTTGTGTTTGATTTTACGCGAGTATTATACGTTTAAATTAAAGATTTTAACGAAGATAGTCAGTCTCCTAGTGACCCTACTTGTTTATGTTGTAATGTTAGATAATTTAATGAATTAATCACGTTTAAAACCCGTTAAAAAGTCTTTAATTTCTGAAGACTTTATTTGAAGCACTTAGGTATCTCTGGAACCGACCGATTTAACGATTTCAAAAATCTTTTACTGTTGGATATTCACGTGTTCCCTGAGTACTATTTAAGTACCACAGGCGAAGTCGGGATAGACAGTTAGTTTCAAATATGAGATCGATAGAAAATGCTTCATGTGCTATCTTCATTACGTACGTTTATACATTAATACCAATTGAAATGTAATTCTCAAGTACAGCATACAGTTAATGCATGATAGGTACTTTAAACAAATTAAAAAATATTTCCGCACAATCGACCCGAGTAGGTGAATCTGTAATCGAAAATGGGATAATGTAAATGGCCCAAAGTTAAAAGAAGTAAAAAGACCGCTCGAAAGTTTGTAGTTTTAATTAATTTTTTAAATAATGAAGGCTTTTCGTATGGCTATCGGTACTTTGGTCCACTTTGCGCTTCTCTGATTTAATTAAGGTGTGGGTTATTACGCTTTTATAAATTAATTTACAGGTGCAGGTTATAAGTAAATAAAAATAGTTTGATGTGTTATTGTGGAGTGTAAGTAGCCATTATACATTATGTTTACAATTGTGGCTTTTTTATACGAGCAATAAAAGTTTTGCCGATATTCTATAACTGCTATGAGTACCTATAATAAATCCGAAAGTTACTGTTTCGTCATCACGCAATTAAAGCAATTTGGATGTAATTTGTTCAGAGATAGTGTTACTTGAGAAAGTATAAATAACAGTTTTTATTCCGGAAACTCCACAGGAGCAATGCTGGTAAAACCCTGGTTTTGAGTTCCTTCTCCTTTGTTAACTACAGGTAACTACAGGTGAAAAGCTAGTAGAATATTATATAGAGCAAAAACTGAATGTGTCAGTTACAAAGTGATTATTGCAAAAACAACATAGTGTGAATTTTGATAGGTTTATTTTTCTCAGTCACTAACAGTTTAAAGAATGTTGCAAGGCAACATCTTAACATTTAACTGGAAGGTAAATAATTCCTATTTATTTTAAAATTAATTTTCTTTATGACAATATGTGAACAGATCTTACAGCGCAATCTTATTCAAATCAGTTAAGCAATTTAAGATCAAGTGGGGAAAGAACATCAATTCAAATACATTTAAATATATATTTAGAGAAATCGCATTGGATTATTAATCTAGCCCCTAGTTTTGAGGTTATAGCTTTAACATATGCAAATATTGCTCTTGAATATTTATACATACTCCATTGACCCCAACAAAGTGTGTTCTTTTGAAGAATGTATTGAAGCCAGCTAATGGTATTGTGCCATGTCAAATTTTGCTGAAAGCGCCTGACATTTGATACATGAAGGTCAACATTATGGATGACTACCCCTTTTTAGAGTTATTTTGTTGATTCACCTCTGTAATGGAGGACGATGTTTGCTTGAGGACCAATTTGAAAACGAAATCATTGTGCCATGGTTGAAGTTTTATGGACGTAAGTATTATATATGTTATGGCATACGCATATAATGTTAGTTACGTAAAGTTAAGTACGTTACCTAAATTTCTGGCGATGGATATTGAGGTAAAATTTTGAGTTTAATGGGATTAGGCGATTTATAAAAAACGTAACGTCTACTTAAATCCAAAATACAAATTTTTATCTACTTACTTATTGGTATTTGTACGCTGTTTACGATCGTATTTAAATATCTATTTACTATTCATTTTACGATTTTTCTTGTGAGTACTCGGGTAATTAAATTCTTTAATTCTTATCTCACCTTATTTAAATAAGAATTCAAAATCGATCATAAATCGAGCACATCGTGAACAAAGCAGCTACCGAATTCCCACAATCCATCACGCAATTTGCATCTTTATTTGTTCGCAACACAATGTAATATTGCTCAGCACTATAACTAGACGGCAATCATGCAAATCTTTGTTTCCATGCAAATAGTATAGCAAAGAAGCAATGTACAGATTGCAGTGTGATATAGAATTTGTGTTTGATCGTGTTTTGATACTGACATGTGTTCTACGTCAATGGATCTTTTGTATGGATGTATGGTTCTGTTTAATATTGTTGGCTCACAGGAAGTTCTATTTACATTCGAGATCTTTATATTCATTTAGTTTGCTGACGGCTTGGCTATTTGCATAGGTCTTGTTTATAACGTAACATTTTAATTCGTTTGAAAAATAATGTATGAAATGTTAGATGTATAATTTGATTGTGTTTGACGTCTTAAGATTTGAGATTTATGATCTTCATTAAAATATTGCTTGTACATTTATCGGACTTATCCTTTAGGCACATAATTGTATGAATAGAGACATATTTTATAAGAACTGTTGTATATTTATATCTTTACTAGCTGCACCCGGCAAACGCTGTTCTGCCTTACTCTTATCATTTAGGGGTATGAAAAATAGATGTTGGCCGATTCTCATAGATACCAGATAAGCACAAAAAAATTCATCAAAATCGGCCAAGCCGTTTCGGAGGAGTATGGCAACGAAAACTGTGACACGAGAATTTTATTTATATCTTTATAAAGTATTTAAATGCCATTAAAACTTTAATATCCATTAAATGTCACTTATGTGTTCTCCAACTGATTGCAACACATAGAGGAGGTTTTTATTTGGATTAAAAAACAAATACTAATGCAAATAGCATGGAAAATATTATAATAAAAGTAAGAAAATGCCTGAATACCACGTAATATTGTCGTTGATTCATTAGAGGAACGATGACCTACGCCTGAAAGGAAAATATGGTGGATTAACTTTATTATTTGACTTTTCTTATTACAGCGTAGTGCCTAGAGCACTTAGGTATTTGGTTATATAAGCAGAGGTATATATAATTAGAACCAGTGTTTATGTACTGTCTATGCAAGCAGACAAATTTATCTTGATCGTTTGATTGATAGAATAAATCGTGTTTCTTGTTATTTTTTATAGTCTATTAGGTTTTTATTTTTTTGTAGTATCTATTCCTCTTATTGGGTGACCAATCAAAAGCTTAAAATATATTAGTTAATGATTTAAATTATCCGTGAGTATATAGAAAAACATCATAAAAATCAGTTTCCCCAATGAGTATAAACCTCTGAAGTAACATAGACAAAAAAAAAGGGTAAAAAACCGTGCCATGTTTTTGAAGTCTGTTGAAAATACGCACGAATATATCTCTAATATTTATAAGAACTACAAATAATTAAGACGCAAGTCAATCTTGCTCAAATTAAAGCATACAAAGAAAAACATCCTTCTCAGACAATTGGTTTAAATCAACGCTTTAACTTATATGCTATAAGTAACTATTGCACTTCTATAAAACAACGCAAACATACAATACCATACAATAATCAGTTGTATTCAGTATTTGAGGGAAAATTCGCTAATTTAATTAAGCAAAAAGTGCAAATAGATAATAACAAAGATGCTGAAGCCCCGGGCCTCGGGCATTTTGAGATCACAAGGAAATTACACGGGTACTCTCGGTTATGTGAACAGAATGCAAGCGGAAGCGGATTCTAGCTGATTTTATAATGCGAAATTTTTAAATAATAGAAAACATTTAATTTTTAGTTTTATAGCATTGAAATGCTTTATAAATTAGAAATTTTGAAAGAATAGAAAAAACTTGATCACGTGGGGTGGATCACGGGTGGCCGAGAGGCTAGGCGTTGCTACGGTTAGGCAAGATACGCAGGTTCGAATCCTGCCTCGTCATCAAATTTTTTCTATTATTTCAAAATTTCTAATAGAAAACATTTTATGACGAGGAGGGGTTTGAACTCACGTCTTTTCGCCGAAGTTACGCGTAGTCTTTTTCGCCAAAGTTACAACGAGACGCGGGTACGAATCCCGCCATTGCTCATTTATAAATCACTAGCTGCGCCCCGCGGTTTCACCCGCGTAAGTCTGTATCCCGTAGGAATATCGGGATAAAAAGTTGCTTATATGTTATCCACGTCCCAAATTTCATTGCAATCGGAACAGTAATTTTTGCGTGAAAGAGCAACAAACACATCCTTACAAACTTTCGCATTTATAATATAAGTAGGAAGTAAGATTTTAATGCTATTGAAATTAAAATTTGATTTTATGTTTTAATTTTTATATAGCGTCGTTAGCAATGGCGCTGGTGGGTTGCGTCATGATAAGCGCTACCACTGCCCATGAACATTTACAGATAATTTGTATGCTGTTTACAGCTGAATGGTTTGTTTATTTGAATGAGCTAATCTCAGTAACTGCTGGACCGATTTGGATGTAAAGATAAAGGTAATTTCTATCCCAGATATCCCAGGGGAGTGGAAATTATACCGGGAAAACCCCGATACTGTCTTTATTTCCTTTTAATACTTAACAGTTAGTAGTTCTTAACATATGAGAAGCTTAGGCCTGACTTGAAGATGTTTTATCTACGCACGTACTACTGTGAGAGCAATTACATTATATTAGCGAATTACATTATAAATACAATATTATTCAAATTTTTGTTGTGAAATAAATTAATTAAAATATTTTTTTCTGACTGTATATAGATAGTAATAATTACTGTATGTTATATGATGAAGGACAAATTACTATCAGATATTAAGAATATCACCCGCAATATAGATTAACGAAGAAACTTTAGCTAATATCACACGTTTGAAGATATAAGAAATTAGATTAATCGTAGCAATCGCGGCGTATATGAGCCATTCAGGTGTTATATGAACAAAATATAGATATATGTTATATCAGATGTACATAGATATAAAGCATTAAATAAATTTTATAGCCTATATAATCTATTCAATTAAAATGTGAGAATTATGTATGACTTTGGCAAATATAAAATATTTTGTAGTTAATTCATTTTATTGCACAAAAAATCACATTACAGGATTGTATTTAACTCTATAAAACTCTTATGTAATCTAAATAAAAATTAAGAAAACTTAAGCCCGGGACTGCGTTCATGCTATGTGAGGCATTAAAAAATAGTAAGATATAATCGTATAAATGATCTAATCGTAAAAAGAGCCATTCTAATTTTATTTAATTTCATATGCTCACCGTACATATTATGTAATGTTTAGTTACTAAAGACGACAAACTTACGCAATTTCCTAAGATCACAATATTCAGAGGATTTAAACTGATACATACTACATTTATACTCTTAACACAAGAACTGTACATTACGCGGATTGGAAACGGTACTTTCAAAGGTTTTCGGATTCCCTGATTCTTGGGTTCTCATCAATGCATATGGGACGGTGCTGCCGCCTTTGTCTGTAACTCAGCCCAGTTCACATCTTTGTAAGTTACTTCAGGATGGGCTGACCTACATTCGACGCGTTTTCATCTCGCAGAACAACAATATTTTTGTGAAGCAAGCGCTGCTTTGTACTTGTTTTAAATTAATTAAAAATTAAACTTCTGCCGCAATGACACGATGTCCGGCTGATTAAAGAATAACATTTTTTTAATTTGAGGAAACTGTTAAGGAGCGTGTTTTTCGTGATTTAATTCATTTAAGATATGCTCGTAAGATGTCAGTTGTTTTGATTTATATAACAGAGACGGTAAAATTGTTGTTTCTATAATTATTTAAACGATCGTTAGTTATTTACTCAATAATCAAATTGAATCAAGATTTGCCTACCAATGCGTTATTAATTACATCACTATACCTTTGTTCACATACAAACTCAATTGTTATAACGAGATTATTTTCAGATACTTCTTTTTCATCTTATTATAAGTACCCTCTTGTAAATTAGTTTATGTAGGCAAAGAGTATCCTGATGTAAAATTGATATATTTTTCCCAATATGGTAAAATTTGCAGTAACCGCACTCCGAAACACTGTTTCTTTAGATTCACAGTAAAACATTGAACTTTAAAATTTCAATCGCTTCGTACAAAATGCATCGACATGTCCTGATTTATTGACGTTCGCTTGGAACGCGATATCAGTTTTTATGGGATAAGATACGTGTTTTATGTGCTGTGATGTTATGAGTATTCCAGTTAACATTATTTGATGGGAGTCGTAATATGCAATATTATCTATAATGATTGGCTGATGGGTAATAAGAAACATTAACTATAATATACAGAGGGATGATGATTTAGGTTTCTTTAATGACTTTCTTGTAGGTTAAACGCCGTCTATAAAAACATTAAGCGACTTTTTTATATTCGTATTTTGCATAAATGAAAGTAGGACATTCCGTGTAAGATTTAGTTTATGATATTTGGTATGATAGTTTTACTTATATTTAGATATGTTTAGTTCCTGTCGTCAATCATTTCCTTATCCCTAGGCCTTATCCCTATTAAAAGCGGAGCACATTCGCAGAGGCACTACCTCTGTGAATGTTCCTAGGCGATGGTGATCGCTAACCATCAGGCGAACCACTAAAACAGATGCCTGCTATAACATAAGAAAAAATTAATGTACTTACATAGTTTCTCAGCTATTACTCGAACGAACTTGCCATCTTGTATGATAATATACATCACTGCATTAAACATGTCATTTGATACAACTTTACCGCGACTTGATGTCCCACGCGTTCTTAACCTGTATTCCCAAGAGCACAAATACCATATTACCCTCCTAGCACCAAAAGTAAGCTTAAAGACCAGCCGCAGTTATTAATATCAGAGTTTTTAGCGGCGTGCGCGTGACAGTTACGATCGCCTCACTCACATTTATCGTATGCCGGGTCTCATTATTTAAATTTTATTCCTACGTTTTACGCTCGCAAATTTTCACTTCCCCGTGATTCTTTTTGTCTATCGAAATTATGTAAATGTGATTTTTAAAGGACTGCGCTTTTTACTTGAATTTGCGGAAGCGTAGTGTCTGATATATTGTTCGAAAGTCGTTGATTTGACTTGACTGACTCTGACTTTTAATATGCGGAAAATAATTCTATATATTTACACTAACCTGCAAGGGAGAAGCGTGACAATGGCGCAGTGTCATGTTGTACATATACTGTATACCGGTCAATCATAATACAAGACTAATTAGTTTTGAATTATGATTTCTGGCTAAGTTATAAGATATAATTAAATGGATGTGTAGTAAAGAAACCAGGATTTAAATTTGGATTTATTAAGACAAGCTCTAGCGAACTGCAGTCTCTAATGTGTAAGACACTATTAATAGTGAGCGTTATAGACCATAATGACCATAAAGATAAACTGTTTAGTTCGGCCATAGAGTACATAATTTGTTCCAACAATATTAAATTGATATTTAGGTGACCCATTTACTTTTCCTCACCCTTCCTATTCCATTCCTTCTTTCCAGTCATGAATCCTTTCCTTATCCCTTACCTCTTAAAAGCGGGTAGCGCATTCGCAGAGTTATTATACCTCTGTGGATATTCATGGGCGGTGGTGATCGCTTACCATCAAGCGAACCACCACCTCAGTCGCCCGCTGTGGCATTAAAAAAATTAACAAAAACATTACATAAAGTTTTGTTTATTGTTGCATTGTCGTCTCCACTCAGTACAGTATTGCAAACAAGACAATAGGCTTGCCAACATATAAATGCACATCGATACAGTGTAAACGTTTGAACTATTCACGCAAATAGTTTTAGTTCAATTTCATGGAACAAGGTTTGAAACCCGATAGCGTTTTGGATGCGATTCAGTTATTCCATATAGCATTGGGTGTTTTGGAAAACTGTTCATATTATATAACATGTTGTTTGGTTATTCGTCGTCCTCGTTGGTCTATTTAAGCTGTGGTATATTATTATTGCAGTTAAATTTTAATTAATCCATTATTATAACATTATTAATTTAATGATGGGACTAGCAAAAGTTACTCAATACTTAGTTGTTGAAAAGTATTCAGTGAATATCGGGATAGTGAGAAATCTGTTGCTATTAAACATAATAATTAGTTTTTGCAAAACACTAAACCGCTCTCAAATTATTAAACTAGACCACGTAGAAGACCCTCAAAATCGGTTGACCAAGTATAAAGTTATGAGGTGACAATGGAGACGATAAAAATTGTGCACTATTTATATGCAGCATATTAGCTGTGCCCCGCGGTTTCACCCGCGTAAGTCTGTATCCCGTAGGAATATCGGGATAAAAAGTTGCCTGCGTGTTATTCCAGTTATGCAGCTATCTACGTACTAAGTTACATTGCAATCGGTTCAGTAGTTTTTGCGTGAAAGAGTAACAAACATACACATACTCACAAACTTTCGCATTTGGAGTATTAGTAGGAAGTAATAATATAGTTTACCTTAAAACCGTTGCTTTACAAACTTGGTTCGTTTTGTCCAAGTAGTTCGCAAGCTGGAGTAAACAAAAATATAGTCAAAATCATTATGACTTCATATTCATACATAGTAAAATTCTGTTTTCGTTCATGGTAAGACAGATAGTTGGAGGGTTCCAGTGATATTTAACGCTTGTATAATTTAGTAGTTTTGTCGTGACGTTACCGTTTATACTGAAACCGTGTCACGGCTAGATTTGCCGCTTTAAATTAGTGGAAGCTGTAATGTCGCTTTTAACATAGCGCTTTACGCTGAGAGGTCATGGGTTCAAAGTCCGCTGGAGTCTAGAAGCCGCAGCGGGACTTTAAATGATAGCGCTTTATTTATTGTAGCGCTGTATTTAGTGTATACGTGGCTAAGGCTATAGCGAACACTTTAAGTTAATTTCTAGTAGCACACTGCTACACTTGTCTATATATATTCGTACCTATGAGATCGAATACACTCAACCTTCAATTTACCCCTAAATATAGGAGACCCTAGTGTGCTGTACAAAAAATATATGTAGCTATGTACCTATAAATCAGGTTTACGTTACGATTTATTATTTCTCAATAAAGGATTTCTTATTTATTAAGTATTAAAATATCTATAGTATCTATACAATGCGATAAAAAGCTGAAGAGCTATTTTATTGAAACGCAGTAATATCAGGAGCTACTAGAACGATTTAAAATTTTCTTTACCATATATGTACGTGATTCTTTAGTGCTAGAGGCTTTAAATGAAGCACGGAAGTTATCGGTGAACCGCTAGTATATTATATGGATCCATCTTCTTTGAACTTTTTTGATCATCTTCCTTTATGATAACAAACTCTTTTCCAATTTACATTATTTTGTGAAGCAATAAAAATAATTACCTATGTCCAATAAAGACTGAACAAGAAAAAGAAAAACTGCGTGATTTAAATGCATTATCACTAGGTTATACTTCATATATACGGTTTATAAGTAAACGATTCTGGTATAATTAGTTCCGTATTTATTTCAACAAAACATTATTTATAGATATTATTGTTTACATAGAAAACAACTGGTTTTTGGTCCAACACGTTTTAATAGTATATTTATACTTTTATGTTAAAAAAAATAGTTCTACTGTGATACATTGTTTCCAAAATTGTAATTAGGGCTATTTATTTTAGGACAGTGTGCCGTAGTTCTTATAAAAACTGTTACATAAACCCAGACAAGTAGGTTATATAAACATTAAAATACAGACCGCAGTCATGCCTAGGACAATTTATGTATGCGACTCTCAGGCATTGCTAGCGACCTAGTTTTACCTGACATGTTGTCTCGTGTATTCCGCAAAAAACTATGTAAAAGCGAAATGTTAAGCAAACAGTCATTACGTGGGGTTGTAGTTGATAAGCTTTTTAGGTGTTTATGTTGTATTTAATTGTAATGTTTAAGTTGTTCATCATTTTCATGGAAGCGATACTTATTTGCAAACAATAAAAAATAACAGAGGTAAAGAAGACCATGTTTATAT
Source organism: Zerene cesonia (assembly GCF_012273895.1). Lineage (NCBI taxonomy): Eukaryota > Metazoa > Arthropoda > Insecta > Lepidoptera > Pieridae > Zerene > Zerene cesonia. Next base: position 1,456,189 of record NC_052118.1, read on the forward strand.
ATAAATGTCATACCCAATGTGCACACAAAATTTCATAAGAATCGGTCCAGCCGTTTCGGAGGAGTTTGGCAACGAAAACTGTGACATGAGAATTTTATATATTAGATTAAAGTTTTTATTCATTTCTATGTCACTAAATAAGCTCAAATGTTAACGAATATTGAAAACTGTTGATATACTCTACTTTTATCCTGTTAGTCTACAATTGAGCATCACATAGAGAGGGTGTCAGGTACCCTTAAGCTTCATAGTACATGTCCACGTCATATTATATAGCAAATGTTTGTCTAATGTAGGCCCGGTGCGAACATGACGCAATTCTTAGAAATGTATTCTCGATTATCAAAGTTGAATTAAATCAAGCTAGCTCACTTATAAGGATTGCAATACTAATGTACACTGTTAGGCGAATCCATCCCTTCTGTATGTATACTAATACAAATTTGTGAGTTTGTGACGTTGTTTATATTACCGACTATATCTCCATGTTATATGTACATGAAGAGAAGATGGAATTCATATATGAATACTTGATCGCTTGTTCATAAGATGACTATTCCATAATAGTTGTCAGACCTTGACGTCATTTTTATAACAAAAATGTACAAGTAAAAAGGTTATGAAAAAGTCTACTAATGAACAATTATACTTTTATGTTCAACAATTATTTAGATTTCTTTTGTTCGTTTAATATTCACAAAACTATAGCAGTTTAACGCTCTCAAATGTTGTTTTAACTCACACCCTTCATGGTGATGTTGACTGCCTTAATGCACAATTTTAAATAAAAGAAAAATAAAATTATTTATCATTCGTTCAAAAATAAACATTTTTAAACTCATTCATGTGGTTCAGTAAGTCCTTTTAACGAAAAGTTTTATGTTTTAAATCATTGTATATTGTTGAACAAAAACCAAAGTTTTGTTATTTTAAACCGAATTTTTAAGTGTTCCTTAAAAGCATACGCTTTTCAACTCCCTACCGTAATGGAGTGGCCAAACAACCTAATTTTAAACTGACCCATTTCGTGTCATCCGCTATGTAAACGGAAATTCTATTAGAATCTATTTTGAGAACATTTTTTATTGATTCACTTAGCAATATCGTTTAATAATTTTGTATTTGCCTGTGACCGCAAATTAAAAAAAAAAAAAATGGAAATGTGCTTGTGTTTCTGGGCTTTTCTAAAATTCTATGAAATTGTGGTCGTTCAAAGGCAAATATTTATATGCTTTTAAAGGTTTGAACATCTATACTATTATTGTTGCATATGTAAGCGGTAGTGATTTTTAAATATAAGATAAAATGCAATTATACCTACATATTGCTAACTCAGTCAACAAAAAAACACTCAATTTGCGAAAGACTTTCTTATAATATGCTATGTTCTTCATCTTTTTATCATTGCATTGAATTGGTATTTTTTTATCATATATCTTTATAGTAGGTTGCTGTATAAAACTACTTTCTCCGGTACGCAATTTAATGGTGTTAGAAGCACTGTATTTGCTACCACTTGAATGAATTCAGAATACATTATACGTACTATAACTGCATAAAGATCGAGCAAGTCATATTTTGACGTCAAATGAACGTTCTTAACCCTCTGGTGCTCGAACGAAATTAAATATAAATAACATGGAAGGGTTGCGAGGGTAACGGAATCGAATTAAAAAATAATACACGCTTTATAACTCTGTAGCTATCGGAAGGTTCCTAAGGCGTTCTATAAATAGAAAGTTGCTTCTTTGAATTCTAAGAGACGAATATTCGTTATGAAATAAGTGTCAAGCAGTTATATTGCAAGAGTCGAATACCTTGGCGAAAATTAAGACATGGTTCTAATAAATACAGGCATATTATATCTGCAAGACTTCGTGAGGAATGGGTACGCTTCATTGTGTAGTACACATCTTGGTCGTTTGTTTTATTGTTTCATAATGAATGCGTTAAATTTTATAGGTTATTTATGGTTTCGTCGGTTTTTCTTGTTGAATATTTACAGTTAATTCTGCTTGTCTTATATTCTTATTTGTGTACTTATCTTCATCTATAAGTGAGTAAAATTTTATTGTTTTTATTTTATTTATATTCATGACCTTTATTTCTGAGTGTCGTTGAATGAACTAATTATTTAAACTTACGAAGTAGTGGTTCAGTTTGACACTTCGGAAAACCTTCAGCGGAAGCTATCAACTTTCTCTATTTCTCATCTTATTCTAAAGCCGTGGAAAGGCATGAATGTCACTGGGAGGCAGATTTTGCGAATAGGGTTCGACCATTCTTAACAAAACAAATCCTGATTTTATGAGCGCAGCCATCGAAGCTGCTAATTTTTGAGCTCGTGCGATGCCTTAGTAACAGCATATTAGCATGCAGAATTTATTTATTCTGCCTGCCATCTGACATCCTTGACGATTTCTGCAATGACGGGTGTCTTAACTTATGTTCATCATCTGTTAATGATCTACCTAAGCTTATAGTACCTAGCAGTTAATGTTCCAATGTGATTTTTTGGACTGATGATGATGATGACGAATGTCACTTAAAAGCTTTCATCATTTTATAATGTAAAATGCTTAGAAAAGCTCACGCTTGAGTTATTCTCTGCTATTTTTCTATGTAAGTATAGGGAAATCTAAATAATATTATATAAACACGTAAAACGTAACAGTTTTGAACCGAATTGAGTTCCTGATGTACAAAGCGTGTATGACTATTTGGGGATTACAAACTTTTCAGGTTACTACTGTTTGCACTGGATTCGTTTTGCAGTTTCCAACACGAGGCCATTTTTGCTGTGTTGATTAACATTTCGATGTGAAATAGCATTTTTCGAAGTAATCCTTCAAATCAAATTATTCTCTTTTGGTTAATTATTATTTGTATGATATTATGTGTCAGAGATTAATCATTATTATGAGTTTGATTACGAGGCGGGATTTGAATCCGCGTCTATTTGCCAAATCTATCCACCTAGCTTCTCGGCTATCCGTGATCATGATATTTTTTTGACCTATATGCTTTTATGTTCAAATCATCATAATCAAAAATAACTATCATAAATCAGTATCAAATACTCTTCGTTGTCCAAATAAACTTAATGTCATAAAATAGCGGTTCTACTGCGAATTAACGCATGCCTTATCCGTACTGCTACTAAGCCTTAATTACTAGACTCGCCGTGTCTCTACAAAACCGTAAACTTGGATAAACACGCGTACATCGTAAGGCACTAACGACCTAGATAACACTCGTGTCATGCGAAGCGAGCAATGTATATGGTACAATTTGTAGGCAATATATGGAGCTGACGTAGTACAGGTACGATATATATTCCTTGCGTCGGTTTTAGCGTAGATATGGTTAAGAATTATGACACCGTAAATTGTAACGATTGTTTGTATGGACTGGTGATTTGTGAACGTGGCTCTGTGGATAAAATACATCGATTTATCCGATAAAGAATGCGCATTTAGTCATATACTCTGCAATGAATGCATGGTATCTATAGTATAACAACATATAATAACAATTATATATGCATTGTTCAATTAATAACTGTGTTTTTAGATATAATTAGGTACCTACTCTACCCGAGATGAGGCTTAAGAAATTTGAATATACCTTTTGTGTTAGGCCACCTATTTGCGGTCTATTCATATGTAAATTTTCTATAATTTATCATTGTCATCTTCAAAGTATAATAGCGGGTATAAATTTGATATAAAGATACTTGGACTGTTAAAATTTTATTTTTATGTTAGTTAACTGTATAAAACATTGGAATAAGATACAACTTTGATTCGACCATGTAGATTCTTATATTTTTTGACAATATTGTTTCTCGTGTCACTTCAACATGCCTACTCTTTAAATCGAGAAGATATGAATCGAATAAATGGCGGATTCAAATATTTATATTTAAATTTGCTTTTATCGAGAAATATGTAAATGTAATTTCAATAATGAGGAAATCATGTTGGTTATGTTTGTTTAAAGTACATAAGTAATCACCATAATATCATATTTAAAGATGGTTATACGAAAAAACACTCCATTAATCCATGGGACTATCTTAATGTTGTAATAAATTGATAAATAAATTGTCTTACCGGTATAAATATTTTTTAAAAACATTAGTACGTCTATATCAAAACAAACTTGATATAAAATCGGGAACGATTTTAACTCTTTAAAAATCGCTTAGAACTTTATAAAGAACAACACAACAGATAACCTTTCCAACCTCTCGCATAACACCCAAAACCATCTTCCATATCGCTTTGTTAACATTTCGTTCAAAAGTTAAACGTTATGAAAGGCTGTGTTTCATAACATATTTGAAAAGGCATTCAAAACTTCGCCTATTTTGATAGCAGCGGGAAATGTTTCGCATTTCTAAAATGTCTGCCATGTGACATTTCAACACCGTCTAGACAATTTAGAATAACATTCAGTTCTAACAAGTCGACAGCTCAGAACCGCTAAGCACCTGACACTACTGCCACGGGAAAGTTAAGACGCTGACACTATAGTTACGTAGGGAAATTGGACTGGGGCGGACTGTCGTCTGGACACTCTGGGGCCCTCCGTTATAATGAAAGCTTGATATCTTGAATACTTTTGTTATATGCAGCTCATTAGTTAAAAAAATAAACTCATATGTTACACACGTTACCGATCTATAATTTTCAAATTGTACTAAATTTTTTTCATGTCAAATTTTGGAATTTTCAGTTCATTTATGTTAACTGCTAAGATGGACAAAGACAACAGTTATTCTTTGAATATATTTTATTGCGGGCCATAGTCGGGATTATAGTTTGATAAATGCAAACTAACGCTTACGTTGACATCGTTGAAAAAGATTGTAGCGATTTTTATTATAATTTATTTTACATAACATTACATTTTTACATTACATTATTTATTTTTTACATTGCATTACAGTACATCTTACATATAAAATTCTCGTGTCACAATGTTAGTCTCTATACTCCTCCGAAACGGCTTGACCGATTCCTCTGAAATTTGATAAGCATATTGGGTAGGTCTGAGAATCGGCTAACATCTATTTTTCATACCACTAAACGATAAGAGTAAGGCAGAACAGCGTTTGCCGGGTGTAGCTAGTCACTATATAATATTATACTATGGTTTTCCTACGATGAATATATTATTTATTAATTATTGTATATGATTTATAGATTACCCAAAATTTAGCGACAGCAGACGTTATTATTATTTATTGACATAAATCAATGCTATACAATAGTTATAGACGTCTCAAAATGATAATAAGTTATATATTAATTTTTTGTCCCTAAACTATCACCTATTACTCAACAGCATGCACGATAAATCTGTTTGTTATAGAATACTAACATGATGTCCGCGGCTTCACTCTCATAGTCTAAGGAAGGATTGTCCAGGGTTTTCAACGCATGGTTCCCATTTCCTTAAGATTTCCAGGATAAAAACTATCTTCTGCCCCGTCTCGGGTCTTAAACTATATCTGTACCAAATCGGTTAAGTCACTTAAGCGTGAAGAGACAGACAATCACAGTGAGTTATACATTTATAATTCAGTAGCGTATTAGATTTCGTTCGGTAATTACAGGGCCTTAATAGCGACTCAGTCCGTTCCCTCGTCCACTGACCGAGCCCCGCGTATGTGACATTCACCTTGTTAGCGAACTTTACTGCAGTGTCATTTCTATTGTTGAAATCCGTTACCGTGGAATATGTATATATTGACGCTTGGTAGTTAGTTTTGTATAGAATATGTTAAAATTTCTATTCATGTAGACGCCTAGATATTATATTAATTCGTCATTGAGACATAACTCCACGAATGTTACTATCTTAGCCAAGTAACATGTTTTACATAATTTCATCGTATATAGCATATTATATATATCAATAAATTATCATATAGAAAGGCCCTATATACTAATGTGATTTGCATATTCAAGCCCCTTGTCATACTGTCAGAATTAAAATTGGATGAGACTGCGAATGGTTTTCGCAATAAAGATATGACTGGTGTATGAATGACAAAATGATTTAGCAGTCTTCAGACGTTCTCCGTTAATTTATTATCTGTGACACGGGAATATGTGTAATAATAAAAGGCGATAGATTTATGTATTTAATTAGTTTTATGTTAATGTCATACTTTAAAAACATTGGCAGGATTAAAACATTTTGTTTGAATAAAATGTTTACAAACAAAATTGATTCTTTCTTAACTAACTCATACTAATTAATTTTTCACTATCAACCCACGTGTTACTTACAGGGATTTACTTTTGAAAGCCATTTTTATCTATACTGTCCGAATATAAGATGGTTCGATCGCTAGAAAGTAATTTAAAACCTTAAACATTTAAAAACGTATTGTTATTCCGTAAATTGAATTCTAAAATTGCTGAGTAGGTACCTAATTCTTTGCTTTTACGTATAGTTTTATATAATCTGTGATATTACTACGTAGCGACTCTAATGTTGGAGAATGTTTTAATACATTGAATTCTCTAAAAATTGGTAAGTAAATACCTTATCCTTTACTGTTACCATGTAGGGACTGATGCCTGGGGATTCTTTCAAATCTGTTATAATACTAATAATTTCACATTTCTATAGTTGTATTAATAAGATGATTTTAGAAGTCTACATTTTAAAGTACAGTCTGAAATATTTAGGTGTTTCTACTGGAGTTAGATGTCATATTGTTTTACTTACTGAACAATCAGTTTATATATAATTTGCCGCTTTGTGTTGTTAGGTTTTTTTGGGAAATAATAATGAGTACTTGAGAATAGTGAATTACGACTCTCTTATTTATTTTGGATGGATTGCATCAGTAGTAATTTAGAGGATATACAAGAATTGGTTAGTTATGTGCATTCATAGAAACCAGGGCGTATTTAAATATGTGATAACATTAACTTTGTTGATGACAATTCAGTTAAATATTCATTCTTTCTGGGGTTCCGTACTCAACGCGTTAACTAAAACGGGACCCTATTACCAAGACTTCGCAGTCTGTCTGTCCGTCCGTCCATTTGTCACCAGGCTGCGTCTCATGAGATTTAGAGATGATTTATTTCTGTTGCCACTCAAAAAAATAATAATAAAGGAAGTTAAGCGACGGTTGACACGGTCATAAATTGGATGGGTTATATTTTTTCGCTCTTGCTCTTAAGCTTTTATGTACGGACCACGAAACAGTGGCATGAAGACTCGCACTTGACCGATTTTATTTTAATAATGTTTTTATCCAAATTTTCTATCGTTACCTACTTACTTATAAAGAGGTTTTAAATGCGATTTTATGGACCTATTAATTTTGATTACGATAACGGTTAATTTTAAATAACGGTTCTTTTCATTTAATTTTCTAATTGTAACTGAATCTTGATCTTTACAATTAAATAGGATGAAAAGCTGAGTTCATTAATTTGAGTCGTTTTCCTTGTAAACCCTACCTTTGTTCTTTCAATTAATAGAATAAAAGTAGGTATTTCATTTAGCAATAAGACATTGAACAATAAGATTGCGTTGTATATAAGTATTTATAAAAGGAACAGTTTATGTGCGATATAATACATATAAATTATGTACATAAAAGCACTTATCTAGGTTAAAATCGTTACTTTTAAAATATAATGATTTAGCGAACGCAAAATCTGTATTTGTAGATTTATGCTATAATTTTAAAATTATAACAAAAATCTACTTGAATTCTTATATTTCTTTTCACTCTAATATTATATTTCCATTTAAGTTATTTACGAATAGCATAGAATTTTACTAAAAACAAAAATACTGTATAATTAAAATTTAATTCTTAGCTTGAATATTAACTGATATCTTATCACGAATATCCTGGACACGGCTACATCGAAGTTCACAAAAGGCAATTTTTTTCGAACTTTTCGATTTTTAAACCTCACCGAAATTAAATCTTCTATTTCGGTGCAGTACAATGCAAACTAGACAGATACCTACTTATAATTTTATAATATCGCTCGTTTTTGTGATATTCTATATCTGTACTAGGAACATCTATTTTTAATATTAATAATAATAATTAACTCTTTATTGTACACCAAGAAAAACAATACAAAAGAAACACAGCAACAAGGATTATTGTACAAAAGGCGGTCTTATCACTAACAAGTGATCTCTACCAGACAACCTGTGATGTAGGAAAACACTGAGACAGTGTAATTTTTGGAGGTGTAAACAATGCAAGTATAACTTTTAAATAATAGTACTTGGATGACCGAGCTTTGCTCGGTTTAACTTCGTGAAGTTAGATTGTTTATAAGCGTTTTTTTCCAAGATTAGTCTAACCTCAAAGCAAACACTCATTGACTTCGTTACTTAACAACGCCATTTGCTGGAACTTTAATTATTCACCAAAAAATAGTATTATTATTCGCCAATAGATATCAGGAAGAAAAAATTGTTTTAGTATTATTATTCGCCAATAGATGTCAGGAAGAGTCGCTAAGTTTAAGTCGATAAAACACGAATATGACATTTTCTAAAAAAGTAGTCTAGTTTTTATCTAGGAAATTTTACGGCAATGGAGACCTAGCTTTGACGGCAATGGAAATTATGCAGGAAAATCCTCGAATAAAAAAATCCTTTTACTATGCAAGAGAAGCGGAAAGCTAGTTAATGATTAAAAAAATAATTCGCCAACGCATTTTCAGTAAACAGCAGCATAAAGTTTATAAGTCAATTAATTTGAGTAAGAAATACAAAGTTCTGCTTCAACAATATTTTGAAAGGACTTGTTATTGTTGTAACAATACCAGGTTTTGATTTAGTTTGCAACTCCTTTAAGAAATGCTATACCGGTGATTATAATGTTTGAAACTTCAGTTGTAATATATAACTTTATCAGTTTGACCTGAATAAGTAATAGATGGAAAAGTGATTGGTTTTAATTGTTGTAGCGTTGAAGTGGTTTGAACTGGTTTGCATTGAGAGATTGTAAGTATATCCAGGGTATTTAAACTGTATTTAATGCATTATATAAATCAAAATTAGCATGAATATGCAATTATTAGTGGTATTTTTTTAACAATTATGACACTATTACTATCTAGTTATAATTACACATCTGATAATAAATATTATTGTCATGCCTACAATAAAAGTTAGGTGTATTCTGGATGGATTCTCTTAAGTACGTGTACGAAAATGTTTTGTTGTATCAAAATATATCAATTTTTATCAGTTTTTTTAAATTAATTAAAAACGTATACTAGTTCATTTCTTCTGTCACAATGTTCGTTCCCATACTCCTCCAAAACAGCTCGACCGATTCTCATGAAATTTTGTGTGCATATCGGGAAGGTCTGAGGATCGACCAACATCTGTTTTTCTCGTCAGCTAGATTATTATAGACTAGCTTCCGCCCGCGACATCGTCTGCGTGGATTAGTTACTTTGGGCTATCGCTAACTAGCAGCGCACGCAACGGAAGCTCTCCATATGAAAAAATCCCCCGATTTTGAATATTATTCAATGGTGCTTCGCTCCTATTTGTCTTAGCGTGATAGTAGCCTACAGGCTACAGCCTTCCTGAATAAATGGGCTATCTAGCACTGTTATAATTTTTCAAATCGGACCAGTAGTTGCTGAGATTAGCGCGCTCAACCAAACAAACAAATTCTTTAGCTCTATGATATAA
>NC_052118.1:1466902-1475316 GCF_012273895.1 Zerene cesonia
ATACATGAATATACATTAGTTACTTTATAGTTGTTGGACAATCGGTTTCTTCTAGGATGAAGAAGAATAATGGACATTATTGTACAATATAATAACTATTTCATATAGTAAATATATAAAAAATAACTCCAACCCATCGCCTTCAAATGTCAGAACTAGACTTAATTTAAATTAAAGGTAGAACCTTTTATATACACAAAAGATTCATCAAAACCGATTCACTCAGTCGAAAGTTCTAACGAAGCAAAGCTAAAGAATTTCTAGGGTCGAATTGATAGTTTCCTCCTTTTTTTGAAGTCGGTTGAAAATTTATCAAATTCATTATGAAGGTATGATATAAATACCTAATAAACCTATCAAGTTAAGACCTATATGACCTCGTTACTTCTTAATTCGTTATTAACTATTAAATTATTCTACTGGGGCAAAGTTGCGCAAATTCTATAATCATAGATAGCGTGGATTTGTCAAAAACATTATTTCAGTAGTTATAAAAAGGATCACCGTTAATCAAAGTAATGATAAATTTTATATTATAATCGGCTTCAGTCGCGTAGTCAAAGGAAAGTCCCATCGGATTGAGATGTCTCATCAAGCTAAAAAGTATCTCAACTATTTCCAGACACAAAGAACATCTCTTAAAATCTTTCTATTACATCGTAATACAAATCCAAAGAAACAAGCAACTAAACAAACACATTCCCATTTATAATATACAAACTGTTCGCCCCGGCTCCACACGTGGTATGTACCATATAAATAGCATATGGCACTCAGTGAAGTCGCGGGCTTCTAATGGTGAAAGAATTTTTGAAATCGATGCAGTAGTTTTTGTTTGAAAACATTACAAACATATTTATATACCAAATCTTTTCTCTTTGTACTAATATGTATTCATTAAACTGTAATGGCGATAAAATATATGTACAAAAATTTTATCAAAATCTATGAAAGCAATTAGCTAGCATGAAATTTTAAACAATTATATTATGTATTGTGTTTATTCATAACCACTTGAAATATCAATGATCCCACATGATATTTGTTTTAATAAAATAAAACCTTATATTTACATATAGCACATATGACATGATTTGTTATAAGGAATACGGTTTAAATTTGATGTAAAATCAAATAGGTCGGGCAAAGTAAAATAAAATATTACCGAAACCCAAAGAGGATTTCTAAGTAAACAGTTTTTAAAATCATAAAATTAACATAACAAATATTGACTTGAAAAATTAATTTATTTCCTGCACGCTCGCCCGGTCTCGAACCCCGACTTATCGATTTTAAAGTCCGAGGTTCTCACCACTGAGCCACCACTGCTTTTAGGTTCTCACCACTGAGCCACCACTGCTTTTACATAGTAAGAATTATTTATGGAATATGGATGTACTCGTATAACACAATTGGCTAGTCTCAATTGACATAGGCTAGCATTAAAATTATGAACCGGCCTGCTGATTGGAGCGTAACATACTGAGACAGGCTATAGAGAAGCCAAATAACAACTTAAAAATGTAAGCCGGTATCTAACCAGCACATTACAAACTATAAAATATAGGTGTACAAAGATCAAATACAACAAGACGAAATAAAACAGATTAAACATTTAAATATTTTTGTCAAATCAGACGTCAGTATTTCTAAATCTCTCTCTCATCATAACCTAAAACAAAGAACGCTTACATCTTGATAAAGTCTAGATTGCTTTTTATCTTAATCCCACGAAATTGAACCGAGTTCAGAGTTAATCCCTAATCAAGCTGGAACGTAAGTTGCAGGCTGACCTATTTAACTTAGTCCATTAGTGCGGAGACTAAATTAAAATCCATTTGGCCACATGTTTATGATGTATTGACGTTGATATAAACTGCGTTGGTACTCATTGTTGAAATTTCTAAGGCCCTTTCGCGGAGTTTTAAATCATTCTACTGTTATAAACAGTTTGTTAGATTGCCCAATGTTTGTTACTTTTGCCCACTCAAACTGCAATCAGTTTATCCAATGATCTAGCTGAAATTTAGTACAGAGACGGGATACTGGATATGCCACGCGAGTGAAATCGCGGCGCATATAGTTACCGAGTCATATCGTCATCAGCCCATATATGTTCCCACTGCTGGGACACAGGCCTCCTATGAGGGTTCAGGCCATAATCCACCACGCTGGCCAAGTGCGGGTTGGCAGATGTCACATGTCGTCGAACTTTTGATTTTTGGATATGCCGGTTTCCTCACGATGTTTTCCTTCACCGATTTTAAACAGTGGTGATGTTATTTACATGCGCAGATAAATTGAAAAATCAATTTATTTCCTGCACCCTCGCCCGGTCTCGAACCCCGACTTATCGATTTTGATGTCCGAGGTTATCACCACTGAGCCACCACTGCTTAACCACCGAGTCATATATTTTATTTCGAGACATACATAGTTCAATTTCCGTATAGAAGAAATGAAGATCTACCCAATGGTACCTACGTAGAATGCTATATATTTTTATTCATATGCGGGGTTTCTATCAAGCGACAGTTCCGCTCATTTGCCTTCCTGTCGTGAACGTAGGTACGCTAATGTGACCTAGTAGGTATTCATATTTTAGCTTAATGTTTTATTTTCAGAAATACTAGTTTTATATATCACGCAACATAGAAGAAGAGAGTATGCATGTGAGCTGTGTTTTTATATCTATTTTTATCATCTGTGTAATTCACGTGAAATGACAAGCTTTGTATAGTTTTGTGAATGATTTTTTTATGTTATAGTCGGCAAAGGAGCTAGTGGGTCATCTAATCGTAAACTCTAATACCATCCATGCACATTTGCAGACGCTCAATTTGTTAACATTGAAAACTTGAAATGGGTATTCCTAGTCTATTTAGTTATGACACGAGAAACAGAAATAAAAAATTGAAATGCCTGTTTTCCGGCTAATTAAAATAAAAATTCATTTATGGGACAAGGTATATGCTTATATCATGGTATAAAATCGTTTAGTAGTGCTAAAAAAAATGCATTAGTTCAGAGCATTAATGAATATTTGGAAGATCCATGGAATGTTGACGCTTAAGAACCACAGGTCAGTTCATTGGCATAATTGTTATGTATATGTTACATATTATGTAGAATTAAAATGTAAAATTGATATTGAACTACAGAGTTTCTTGCCGGCTCTTCTCTGTAGAAACTGCCTTCCGAACCGGTGGTAAATGTTACAACTGTGTAATATGACGATTCGAAATTGCTTCTATAAGAAGTCTAATTGAATGAATAAATGTTTGAGTTTGCGTTTGAGTTTATATCAAAAATGGATACAAAATTACACCAATTACAAAGTATCATCGCATCTTGCTAAAATCTCCGTTTCCATGCATACAAAATAGCTCAAATTATGAAATATTAATCAACTGCGAAACTCTCTAGATTCACTTCCTTATACGCCCAAAGAACAACATTAAATATTTAATTATTACACGAGCAACTGAGTAAGCGTCAAGTAAAACTGAAGGAAAGCACAAGTTTAAAACCATGCTCATATGCTGGAAACTTAATTCATTAAACTAATGGAGCGGGCCTGGAACCGATGTAATATTATAAAGCTTCAGTAGGAAGTTACATACTCTTGAATAAAGTATGCATAGATTAAAGATAAAACATTTCATTAAACGTGCGTTACAGAATAAAGCGACTGTGTCTATACTATAGTGATTAATTCATAATAACATATGGAGTCGATGCCCTACGAAGAGCTATTTAAAAAACATGTTTCGAGGCACCAGGCAGAAGTATAATTTAAAATAATCTGCGTAAGAGAAGTACAGTAACGTGTTACGTAACAAACCGACTTGCCACAAAGGAAATTGTAAGTTGAAAAGCCATTATTATACGAAGAAATTTCTTAAAGATAGTAAATAAAATTAACAGTATCTTCGCAACACGAAGAATACAAGAATAAATGTTGTAAACATATTTTTACATTTTCTGTTGGGTTATTAGATATGGTTTATAATTGTACATTTAAGCAAGTGAGATAAATCGTTTACTCAAAGCACGAACTTCTAGACCTCATGCGGATAATTTTACAAAATCACGATATTAAGACGTTTTAATCAAAATAATAACGAAGTCTAATTACTTTAAAACATCCAATTTCTAGAACGAGTTCCATTTTTAAAAACTGACACACATTTCAACGTTCCAATATCAAAATAGGACAAATTGAAATCGATAAAAGTTGACTAGACATTGTAAAACAAAACACAGTAAAGTTGGTATCACGGCGACCGAATTTCATATTTCGTCCGACGCTCGTAAAACGTTTTACTTACCGCATGACACGTACCCACTACCCTCATAGCGTGTTTCAAGTACTCTACAAGTTATAAGCATTTCATTCGTTTAGTTAATAAATTTCTTCGGCTCTGGCAGAATCAACATTGTTGTGGGTCAGCTGATTCATATCATATGCTGAGCCTTTACCTCTTCATACCAAAAACAACTTAAGTATTTACCTAAAGTATATTATAGTCTGTATTTAGTGTGTTAATGTTGCTTTCCTTTTTTGTTTAACTTTTTTTTTTCTTACTAGTAAATAAATGTTAGGCCATTTCTTACTGCAATTTAAATTGAAATTATTATGAAAGAGTATGTTTTTACATATCTAATTGAATGTATGCTTACTTTACGTACATGCAAACAGTAAATGAATAAAATTTCTTTTCTGTTTGTAACATAAGAATATTAAACTGTTGTATTTCAAAAATAGTATGGAAGCAGCAGGTGACTTTTGTAAACATTATTTCATTATTTTTGCACCACAACCTAATGTTTTTGTAAGGCTAAGCAAGTTTTATCCGCACCAGCATCTGCTATCCGCTTCGCATCTCTTTTTATGCCTACTTGTATGGATTCCGATGTGCGGAAGGAAATTGCAAATATCATATTCCTTGTAGTTTTATGACTTTATTTGTAGGCTCTTATAAGTTTATTCAAGGTTGTCACGAAAAAAAAGCTACATAGATAATATCTCAGTTCAAAAAAGTAATGTAATATTGTACTATTCTTATTATTAGAAAATTATTTTAACGTATGTAAAGAATATTTAAATGCTCCTAAAAGTATTTTCATTGATTCAATTCAAAAATATATAACCTCTTTACCATGATCAATTTGCTGGCATCAATACAATTCGAATTAAGAACGTAGTTTCGTCATTAATGCTAGAACGCGTTCGATATTCAAATTAGGCGCGCGAATTGAATAAAAATTTGTGTCGTGCCAACAGCTCATCAGTTGGAAATTTTTAGTGAAAAAATAAATAAAACTTTGAGAAAATCTGCTATAATCTTTGATATATTGTGTTTTATGAAACGATATGGTAAGTTCTAAAATTTAAATATGTAATCAACATCGATTGCGTACTATGTAGGTAATGCGCAGAGTACTTCTTACATTTTTGAACTTTTCTTATTCTTTAGTGTTTAACTTGAAAAAAAAGTGATAAACTTAAAAAATTTATAATAATAGCTATGTAAACAGTTTTTCCTATAAATCATTTTTCCATTTACAAATTGCATGTTATCAAATTTCTTTAATCCTGTCACTATTGGAGATTGCATCAATCTTAATATTATTTGTCATAGTTAATTTAAATAAAAAAATAAACTAAAAGACTTTATAAAATTATAACGTCTTTCAAATTCTAACGTCTAAAATTTAATCATACAAAAATCTTGTTAGAACTGCAGTGCAAATGATGTATTGTTTTCGTAACCGCATTTTACCGTCATTATGCTACTAGTATTCTTTTAGATCCCCTTATAAGTATGTAGATGTAGAAGTATTTCATAACATTCTACAATATATGACGGTTTACATGAACAGAAGCATTCTCCGAAACTCCTATTCAGGAGCATTTTCTAAATTAAGCGCGGGAATAAATTAAATGAATGAAGATGCATTCACATTATAAGCATTTTCAAAGTTCTAATTTAAATGAGAACCGTCAAGGTTCCAGCGGGTATGAAATTGTAGCCAATGTATGGAATTTTTTGTCTTATATTTTGAGTATTTTTGTATTATATGGAGGGTATTTTGTTAAATAGTAAAAAACAAGTGCGACGGACTTATCTTTATACTATATAATATATTTGAAATGGCGATCATACTAAGTTCAATTTTTTACCATTGTTTGACTAATTCACGTGTTGTGTGATTTATTGCTATCTTTCTAAAATAAAAATATACCGTTAAATAAAGCTATTAAAAGTGATGCCCCGAATATTACTCTGGGGTTAAATATTATTTTATAGGCTACACTGACTGAAGCTACTGTGACGACACCCTTCAGACTGTATGCAATGTGATAGACGATAAACAATACACACTCCGATAAAATAATCCTACTTCCTACTAATATTATAAATGCGAAAGTTGGTAAGGAAGTGTGTGCGTTTGGTGTTCTTTCACGCAAAAACTACTGAACCGATTGCAATGAAATTTGGTACGTAGACCTTTTATCCCGATATTCCTACGGGATACGGACTTACGGCTAGTAAAAACAAAAAAATGAAACAAAAATGTCTCACTTTTATTAACATTTATCAAATGATAAGCATAAGATATGTTAATAATTAAAATAAACCTTTCTACGTCTTAGCCATAGGTACCAGGATAAAAATAACTTTGTCATCAAAATGATGAATATTTGATACAAATGAATTATTTACATCGCAAAAGAAATCGAAATTAGAGTCACTCAACATTCATTACGTATGAGGAAAATATTTCATCAGCGTATTCCTGCTTTTGCGCGGGGAATTTTTAATATCAAAAGTACGGACAAAACATTCGTTCAAAATCAGGCCATCTCAATAAATCTACCTGTACCTGCCGTGCATAATATTTTTATATATGTGCCTGCATTCGCCCTAAACTTTCTGACACTTTACAGATTTACGACTCGATTTTTACGGTAAGTTATATTATTATCGAAGTTGTGAAATTGCAGCTAATAAAGGAGTAGATACGTTATTTGCGCATGTTTTGATTTAGTGCGTGTTAATATCTTAATCTTGTTTTATCCTCCTAGTTTTTATTTTGACTATCAATACGCGATGAGTAAATAATGCTTTTTTAAATATGTTATTAATTATTATTGCTTTATTGTGTAATTCAATAACCTGTCAATATTGATATACATTATTAAACATCGTTATAACATAAAAAATCTTATTGCAAATTTTATATTTGTATGTGGATTTGTTTGCCTTGGAAACTTGTAGTTTACTGTTATAAATTAATACTGAATAATGCATCAAAATATTTAAAATTATTTGTAGCAAAGAGTTCTACTTGTTACAAATAAATCTTGATTACGTTAGAAAATAGTTTAGTTACTCCACAAACGTAAGAAATGAGAAACGGTATGTTATAATATTAGTTACTAAGATCTCTAGACATGGCCCACATTAAAACTTTAAATTGCAAACCATCAAATATATTATAAAGTATGAGTTTTAAACAGGAGCGCACTAAAACCTCAAACGTTTTGCGACAAAAAACTAAACTTCAACACAAAAATGTAAGTAACATTAAGCCAAACAAGTAGAATTAAAACCGAAAACGGCAGCAAAAGTTTGCAACAAACGTTAATTCGGCTTAAAAGTTAAATAAAAATGGGATACCAGAGACAGTTGGGAAGGGAAATTGTTTTTGCTGTAACATTAAAGTTTGCTCGCCGTATGTGTTAACACTTCATTAGTTACCGATTTAGCTTAACAATATTATCATTATAGACTTTTTTCTAATATAAATAATTATGCCATTAAATATTGTTTACAATACTAACAGATGTTCCCACAATCAAAGGAGATTTAATTTTTAGTTTTATAGCATTGAAATGCTTTATAAATGAGAAATGTTGAAAGAATAGAAAAATTTGATCCTATCAAAGGAGATTCTCAATTCGATTTTATTATCGTATGTTACTCGATGACTTCCGTCTTTTTGACTCATTCACGTGATTATTTTTGTCTTATATGCAAATTGTTGTAATTTGGTTCCATTTTAGCATGGAAATTGAAAAAGACTGCTGACCTCCCAGGGAAGGACCCTGGAACGTGGGTGACCTTTTTAATGAAAAAATTTATTGTACCTTATCAAAACTAACTCAAATATTTATTAATTCAACTAGACTTCTATATAGAAGCACTTTTGAATCGTCATATATAACGTCAGTTGTAACATTTGCCATCGGTTCAGAAGGCAGTTTCTATAGAAAAGAGCCGGCAAGAAACTGTTGTTGCATATCTAAACATTTGGCGCGATTCGGTTTAGAAATTTTGAATTAGAAATTTTGAAAGAATAGAAAAAATTTGATCACGAGGCAGGATTCGAACCTGCGTATCTTG
>NC_052118.1:1476316-1508727 GCF_012273895.1 Zerene cesonia
TTTTCTATTCTTTCAAAATTTCTAATTTATAAAGCATTTCAATGCTATAAAACTAAAAATTAAATTTAACAAAGGCCGATTCGGTTTAGTTTAGACTAGACCGACGTTTTAAATATCGTCATCATCAGCCCATATACGTTCCCACTGCTGGGACACAGGCCTCCTATGGGGGTTCAGGCCATAATCCACCACGCTGGCCAAGTGCGGGTTGGCAGATGTCACATGTCGTCGAACTTTTTGATTTTTGGACATGCCGGTTTCCTCACGATGTTTTCCTTCGCCGCTTTTAAGCAGTTGCAATATTATCCACGTGTGCAGATATATTGAAAAATCAATTTATTTCCTGCACGCTCGCCCCGGTCTCGAACGATCGAGTTATCGATTTTGAAGTCCGAGGTTCTCACCACTGAGCCACCACTGCGTTTTAAATATGTCAGTATAATATTAGGTATCACATTGATCTATTTTCAAACGATTTGACTCCAAATAAAAAAAATACAGCCCGTAATCACCCGTATGACTTGAGAACTGTAGATATGATATTCTATTTTATTATATAATAACTATATAATAAAATAGAATACAATAATTTGGACCGTACAAAAAATAGTTCCGAAATTTGTAGAAGTATTGTACCTATCTCCATCGTAATATGTCGCAATGGAGCGATTTATATCATGTTTTTATGTATGGAGTTAGTTAGGAGGTAAGAGAGTGACATAGGCTACTTGTACCGTGATGAATCATCTTACAAATGGGAATTTCCTTTATAACACGAGCGAAGCGGCATAAAACCTAGTACTACTCCTAATCCATACTAGTCCTTACATTAAATGAAGAAAATTTATGCTAAACGATTGATTGACATTACCAGATTTTTCGTTATATAAAACTCCATAATATTACGTCAAGAAAAGATCGTTAATATTACTTATTCATTCTTTCAACAATTTCACGCTGATTTATTGTAGCTGGTTTTAGATTCATTGACTGAAACACGATAATGCCATATTGTAATTATGCAGAATAGAAATATATTTTGGTATTTATTTAAATAGATATTATTAACTGTCACATAAAATGTAGTTAATCGTTATTTTATTAGTTAACAAAGTTTGTAAAAAAAACTTTTATTATACAGTCATTGATCCCTAGTTACGTGAACCATATCAGAAAAATTATGAAATAATCAATATAGGTTCGTCGCTTACTAGCACAGTACCCGCAGTTCCATCCGCGTAAATAATGAGCATAGTGCAAAAAAGTTACGTAAGTTATTCCTCATTACATCAGCTACATGTTAGTGAAAGTCCCGTCAAAATCGGTCCAGCCATTCCAGAGATAAGCCTATGTAATCCACTAATAATGATTAATTGGAAACTTTACATTTACGAACTTTACATGCGGCGGCTTAATCGCGTTTAAGTGAAAGTCCCGTCAAAATCGGTCCAGCCGTTCCAGAGATAAGCTTATGTAATCCATTAATAATAATTAATTGATAACCTTACATTTACGAATTTTACAAGCGGCGGCTTAATCGCGTTTAAAACCCAGATTTTAAATAAATTGTTATTTAATGTTTAGTTCCCGTTTCAAATATACTTAAATAGATATATCTTTATAATATGTAGAATAATACACTCGTCGCTCGTCCCAGTTTCGCCCGGGTTGACCCGGGATACAAATAAAAAAAAATCACATATGATTCTGCATTTATGTTTCTTTCGCATTCATATAGAACTAGCTGCGCCCCGCGGTTTCACCCGCGTTAGTCAGTATCCCGTAAGAAGATCGGGATAAAATTGCCTATATGTTATTCCAGTTGTCCAGCTATCTACGTACCAAATTTCATTGCAATCGGTTCAGTAGTTTTTGCGTGAAAGAGCAACAAACACACACATCCTTACAAACTTTCGCATTTATAGTATTAGTAGGAAGTTGGATTCCACTGTTGGAAATTTAACTAAACCTAAATTTAATTTAAACCGCATAACATTTTCGTGGATAAAGGTTGTTTTATTTACTTATTAAAGTACGTATACTTTTTATTCACCTTTTTGTCATGTTGCAGTGCCGGAGACGAATTTTCGACTCATACAGAACAAGACTGACGACGACACTGTGAATGTCATATGCGCGGCGGACGGTGCCTTCCCCGCGCCAAACCTCACCCTTGCGACGCCTGAGAGGTATGTCCTTTTTACTCGACTGTGGAAGGAAGGGTTAGGTTTTTTTCTTTAACAAAATATGGAAATTGCTATTCGGATTTAACAACAGATAACAACAGTTGCAGCAGAAATAAATTATTTGAAAATTTCTTCTTTTAAAATTCTACATAATTTAATATAAATACGTTTAATTGGATACTACATTTATACTTAAACGTACATTTATATTTAATATTATTTAAAATATTTCGAACTGTCAATACATTTGTCTAACAGTTAAATAATTTAACTTTAATAAAATGAGTTTAAACCAGTTCTTGAGACAGCCATGATAATATCCGGACGGTCAACTCATATACCATGCTATGTTT
Source organism: Zerene cesonia (assembly GCF_012273895.1). Lineage (NCBI taxonomy): Eukaryota > Metazoa > Arthropoda > Insecta > Lepidoptera > Pieridae > Zerene > Zerene cesonia. The sequence goes on from NC_052118.1 coordinate 1,478,856, forward strand.
TACAAAGAACTGAGCGAGACATTACTTGGCTTTCAAACAAAACCAGTCAGCCGCGAATCCATGCTGAGATTCTATATCAGTATTATTACATATTCTTGGTATGGCCAGGGGTAATCTGATTAAGGTATTGTGAAGCGGATTAGCAGGCGATTACTGAGCTAAGAGGCTTGTAGTAAACGATTAGCATGTAAATGTAACAGGAAATTTAACTGACTACGGGCAGAAAACGAATTAAAGTAGGGCAATACCGTGTGTCCTTTAACGTTTAGTGTAGTGATGTGGGTTGTTTAAATCCTCGAACAATTTTAAATTCAGGCCTGAACCACTGAGTCACCACTGATCTTTAATAAGCATATACATAATACAATATTTGATACATTCACATTGATTATTCTGAATCATATTTATTTTTACAATAACTACATAGTATAAAACAAAGTCACTTTCTCTGTCTCTATGTCCCTATGTATGTTAAAATCTTTAAAGCTACGCAACGGATTTTGTTTGTTTGTTTTAATAGATAGAGTGATTCAAGAGGAAGGTTTATATGTATAATAACATCCATTGAACTACTCCGGATTTAACGCGTGAGAAGCCGCAGGCAATAGCTAGTATGAGACATAATTAATAACGAAACCGTGATTATATCTTATGAAAACATTGCGGTACTGATTATTATTAAAACTTCATGCAGTAATTTACTATTTATCTACGACTAATAAGTAATTAATACGTTTATACCACGCCTTTTCACTGTTTTGTGGTATTTGTACAATACAATATATAATTCAATTAAACGCTACATTTTTTTGCTAATTATTTCATTGTAGCTAATAACTAAACTCAACATTTTTTTATTCATGTAAACTTTACAAGTGTCGTAGGCATGAAAAGTCACATTTTAAATTACCACCGATTCGGAAGATCGCTTCTACTAAGAAAAGAAAGTGAGAAAGAAAAAACATTTATTTGGCGACACGAAACACAAAAACACAGATGAAATAAAAAATAAAAACAAAATTAAATAATAATAGCAAAAAAAAAAGAAAAATCAACAAGAAACATGTAAAATATATATTTACTAGTTAAACTGGTTAATTCTAAAGTTAAATAGATGGTATCGTACATATAAACCTGCCTTTTCAATCACTCTATATTAAAAAAACCCCATCAAAATCCGTTGTGTAGTTTTAAAGATCTAAGCACATATACATACATACATAGGGACAAAAGCAGGAAGTGACTATACTTTATATTATGTAGTGATGAAACATGTTTTATTTTCTGACTATTCATTTTCGATTTAATCATAAATTTATTTTCTACGACAAGTGACATCTCATAAAAGACCTGTGTCCTTACAGTGGCAACAAGTATGGGCTGATTATGATGAAATTGTTATAAATGTTAACATACTAAAGCCACCGTTGGTTTGTTTAAAATCAAAACAATCTAAAAAGCGGTTCTAGTCCAACCCTTCATATATTTGTATATTTCCTGCATAATATACCTACTCTATATTATACGAAACGTGACAGGCGTGCAAAATTATAGACGTTCTAGAGATCTTACATAGGAGATTACCTCTATACGTGGATACCCGTCACCTCTTGTACCTACGATAAAAAGATATGGTATTAATGCAGCCGCACTGCGCAATGCGGATACTTACTGCAATTTAAAGGTGATTTTAGTTACATAATAAGATGAGGCAGTAAAAAGTATAAATATATTGGCGATCCACGGTATGCCTTGGACAACACACTCGTAGTTTGTTTGAAATTATAGAATTACTAGCTGCGCCCTGCGGTTCCACCCGTGTAAGTCCGTATCCCGTAGGAATATGGTGATAAAAAGTTGCCAATGTGTTATTCAAGTTATCCAGCTATCTACGTACCAAATTTCATTGCTATCGGTTCAGTAGACTTTGCGTGAAAGAGCAACAACTTTTGAATGTGGTAGTCGAGCACGCTTCGGCACGAATTGGGCCAGCTCGCACCGGGGAAGTACCACACCCCCACAGAAGACCGGCGTGAAACAGCATTCTGCTGTGTTTCGTTCGGTGAGTGGGGGAGCCGGAGGCCCACATCCTTTTCCTTTCCCTTCCCAGTCCTTTCCTTTATTCCTCCCGCCCATCCTTTCTTAATCCCTTCTCAATTTAAAGTCGGCAATCCATTTGTAGAGGCGTAAGGTCTGCCATGGATCTTATGCCTCTGCAAATGTTCATGGGCGGTGGTAGCGCTTACCAAGCGTCCCACCAGCTCCATTGCCGACTGTTACATAAAAAAAAACACACACGCATCCTTACAAACTTTCGCATTTCTATTATTAGTAGGAAGGATATATTTAGTGGCAATAAGAAATCATTTACGATTCTTTTAAAGGCCAGAATAATATTTGGATTGTACATGCTTTGCCTTGATTATTGTATTGTTCAAAATTTTGTGTAATTAAACTCATTAGAAATTGCTCTCCGAAATTGATCCCACGTTAAAGAGATTAATTAATCTAGCGTTTTAATTTTATGTATCGTATTGGTATGAAGAGGAAATTTAATACGTGAGCATCTTAATAAACGTATAAGATTTTAATACTTTGTGTAGTGTTTTATAGCCAAATGGAATTGTTATGAAAACTAGCGTTTGCCCGCGGCTTCGCACGCGTTAATTCGGAGTAGTTTAATAAATGTTATTATACATATAAACCTTCCTCTTGATTCATTAGACCTGTTTAAAAAAACCATCAAAACCATTGCTGGAATGATAAAGAATGATGCTTTTTCATCAGCGGCTCAAACTAACTTTTTATATTCTAAAATTAAAGCGCGCTTTAAATATCTCGTTCGTGTGTCGCGTCAATAATAACGAAGTTATAACAATCGTTGCAATGCTATCAAACATTTTTACATAAAATTTTAGAACTCAAACCTGTATAGCTTTATTAATACAGTTTTTCGAATGAATCATACTCACAAAATGAATTTCACCTAAAATGTAACAGCATAGATCACGATAGAATGTACAGAAAAATGTCATACCATGAATTCCCACCTAGCGCATATCGCAGTCTCATTATGAAGCTACTAATTAAAATAGCACGGTTAAGTAATCTCATATACCTTAATTTCGATACAGGAGGTCATATAGGCATTCCTCCCAACGGTATGCTTGGCGCTGCTATAATTTGCTTTATCATCAAGGTACATTGGCGTGTAAATAGGTATAACAGCGTAATCTCGCCGTGTAAAGGACAGAGAAAATAATCAAATTTCTGTTACATTATTTCGCTTTATGGGTCCTTGGAAGGAATGTTAATTACGTCACCTAAACACCTTTTTGAAACAAAAGTTTTTTGCGCTTATCGGGAATCGTCGTCCAATTGTCAGGCTCAAGACGAAAAAATTTTTAGTTTACTTACAGCATTTTTTTGGAAACGGTTCTTAAGTCGACTGATATAGTGTCTGTTTTGTTTTCGATTACTCCGTAGTTTTTCAACCGACTGTTGTCATTTGGCCCCATTTCAGACTTTGATGAGGTACCTCATAAAAATATGTGCATAATAATTTATTGCTAAAGTAGTTTAACAATCTCATCTAATTCCATATTATTTAAAAGTATAGCAGATAAAAGCTAATAATTTAGTTAAATTTGATTATGCAAACAGTTCTGATGATGAACAGCCTTTTAAAATATAAATTCAACCCCTGAAATTTTATTGCCGTTTCCGAATGAAACGCACCAATTTGGCTTTTAAATGCTTATAACTATTTGCATAAATGTGGAAATAATTTGACACTCCATTTAGCCCGATCGTGTTTATTGGCTTGGAAAATAAACACCTGTGTCGGATTTGAAGGCTTTAGTTCAGAGTTGCGTAATGTGGACCTCGTTTTGGAAATTGGGTCATATTGTTACCTGTAGGTGAGTAAATTTTACAACTTGGTTAGGTACGTAATGCGTGCGACATTTACTAAAGAGTTTCGATTTACTATTTGCTTAGGGTTTTCCCTATTGTATATTATAGGTATACTTCTTTAATCAAGTTATTTATAGTTAGTGGGCAACCGAGCTTGTAGTTCGACTAATGGTAAACGTCCACCACCGCTTATGAACATATACAGAGGTTGGGCAACTACAAATGCGTTGCTTGCTTTTATTCAAAGCGAGGGAAATGATTGACAATGAGAATTAAGGAATGGTATGGGAAGGGTAAGAAAAATCAGGGGCCTCCGTTATTACTTTAATGCGAATTCTACTAGTTAAATAAACAAATATTTAGTTTCTGCAAAATATAAATACAAAATTGCAATACCCTTAATTACTATGTCTCTCTACATAGAAAAACAAACTACACAGGTGCACAAAACTCTAGTGCATTTCAAATAAATTTTTCACTCATCTTCTTTGACGCAAGTTTACTTTTTATGTTTGTATGAAAATAACGGACTGTTTGTACTAAATGAAGCCGACACCTTCACAGTGAAATTCTTTTAATTATGCACCTGTCTATTCATAATATTCATTCGCGTTGCGAATCTTTTGTTTCAAATGATATCATACTTATAATCATGCAGCTTGTTCACGTTTAAAGCATTATGTAAATCAAGCATTGAAAAATAAATCTAAACCACTTAAAGTATAGCCGTGTTTTATTCGGGACCAAAAATAGTTTCATTTTTTATATCGATACAGGGTTGGTGTGTATACAGAATTGTGGATAATTTAACCAAGTTAATGTTTAATTGTATTCATAGAAGCTTTTTAAAAAGTAAGATAATTGACGCGAAAGCTATTTATCGTTACATATAAAATACTGCTTTCAATAGAAATAAGAATATTTGATATTTGGATATTAGTTCTACGGAGAAGCTGTATTAGGACAGATTGGACGCATTGTAAATAAGAGCATGAATTTATTGTAATAAATATCCTCACATATAACAATTAAAATATAATTATCTTCCTATAGCTGAAGAGTTGGTTTGTTGCAGAAACGGTTAGTTCGAATTGAAAAATTATTTTTGTGTTGAATAGTATATTTGTTGAGAGAGGGTTGTGAGTGAAACCGCAGGGGGCAACCAGTAAATACCTACGTACTACCTACGTAGGTACGTAGGTACGTTCTTCCCAACTTTATGGGTATTTTTCGTTAACCTTTAAAAATTTATTTATTATATTATATTATATTAGCTTAGGTTATTTAGTATATTTGTTAGTTCTGTTCAAGTTAAGTAGTTAATATTAATATGAATCCGTGCTTAACTATAGTATAATATGTATATAGTCTTAAATTTCGATGCAAAAACGAGTTTCGATGAACTGGCACTTCTGTTTTGACCTATAACAAATGTTTATTAAATTCGATATAAAACTACAATTCAGCGGTATTAAAGTGTTTTCTTCGTGATTCCCAGAACCAGGTTAAGATTAATAAAGAAACGAGTTTTCGAGGGCATTTGGCAAAGCATCGGTGATTAAAAGTAAGAGCTTTTGTCACCTGGGGCGCTGCCAAGGCCCACCTACGAAATTACTTTATTAAAACGTCGTTTTCATAACCCGCATGATATATCACGCCTTCCTCTACGTATGAGAGCAATAAATTTACGGAATTATATGTAATTATTATTCCCTTGTTGCAATTATTTTGGTGATATCTAGCCAATTTATTTATCAGTGTTATGCAGTTGGAGCTGATTATTAATATAGGTTAATAATTTAGTCCGTTTTGAAATAGAATTATATTTTGTCTAACATTAATTAAAAGCGTTGTTCATGTATATTGTAGAAAATAATACTGCTAAAGTGATAATAACTAGCATCAAGTTTTATATTGTATTTTTAATTCCTGCAATATTCAATATACCTGTATTAACAATTCCTGTACTCGGAAGATTTTAGGCAAATTCATTGTAAATAGGAAAATTCAGAAGGTATTTAGTATTTACGCAATTATACTTCGACCGTTTTACACATATAACCTATAGCACTCTTGCATAACGTATAATCCAACGGTGAAATTCCTCCAGTAAATCCTGAGATAAGCACCTTCAAATAAATAGGCTTCAGCTTTATGTATATTAGTGGTACACAACATAGTATTATTATCATCCAAATATATGCCTCCAGACAAATAAATCTCCCTATGATAAGTTGACTGATATAATTATTTAATCCGTACAATCTCACATTATTTTAAAGCATTTTTCAAACTCAACCTTTGTTCCAGGCGTTTAGACGGCGTGGCACATCGATTAAAACTAGTGAACGGTAGATATTCCGCCATCGCGTCCGTGACGCTGCTAGACGAGGACCTGCCTTCACCAGCCGAGTTCATCTGCACATTGCGGATACCGCAAGCGAAGTACGCGGTTCGGAAAGAAGCTATTTATTATCCAGGTAAGGCAGCGACTCTTATAGTGCGGCTTTAGTGGGACAATTCTAGGACTGAATATTTGGCAGTCAGTAGTGCATGTAGGCTTTGTGTTACAGTATTCAATGTTGTGTTCATTTTAGATGAATATTAAACTGTTTTAAAATAACATGTTTTAGGAAAACACTTCAAGTATGATTTAATAGGTACACTTACATTATATTTACAGTTCAAGAACGATTTTACTAATTCATTTTGTCTTTGATTTGATGGATTTGCAGTTGGCCAGAATAGTTGCTTCTAGGTGTTTTCTTACTAACTTATATAGTAGCACTATATCAGCTAGTAATAAAATTATTATAGTAGTTAAAGGTCGATATAATTCACAGTGCCTTTTGTACTTATAAGAATAAAATTAAATTGTAAATGAATACGAAAAAATAAACTAAACTGCATGCTGCGTTCGATATTAGAAAAGTAAGTTTATTTTAAATAATATATAATTTCTATTGAAATGTGTCTATGAGAACGGATCATGAAGGATTTGCGTTTACGACACTAACTTTTTTCTACTAATTACTAGAGAACAAATTTTACACAGTCGGGATACCACAGAGTATACGTATTTTTTCCAATGGTGCTGGTGGGTCGCCCGATGGTAAGCGCTACCACCATGCTTGAACATTTGTACAGGCGTAAGGTCGTTTGTAGGCATAACGCCTCTACGAATAGGAGTATTCTTATAAACTATATATTAATGATATAACAATGAGTTATTTATTCAACCTCGAATATAAAGTAAGTATGCAAAAATTGCTACTATTACAACAAGGTCGCGATACACGTATAATAAATAACAATAATGGTAGGTACGTTATTTCTACTGCAGATTAATAAACATAGAATGCTTTAATAACAAACAAATCCCTTACATTTTACCGGGCAACAATTGTAACCGCAATAAAAGCGCAATTCCCCGTTTTTTTGCGTAAATGAAAATTTAAAATCGCGGGATAACGCTGGCGACAGAACCACAAAGATGTTTGTTTATTTAAGACGAGCAATTTAAGCGCTTTATAGCTCATTAAAGCGAAAGAATAAGGAAATATATTTTTCAAGGTAGGCATGAAAATAACAATTTCGGGTATAAATTGCTGTGGGAGCATTAAAGCTTTTTATCAGCGCCAAGTTTGTCCAGGCTATCTAAACTGTTGGGTGGATGGCACATTTCCTGCAGTGCTCTCGAATAATTTTATGCTTCGTTAAAGCTATTGTTGGAAAAATCCTCTTAGAAGGGAGGGAAATGTGCCTTTGTAATTAATGTTTACGTTGTTGACAAGTTTTATTTATGAGCTAGTTGTTATATTGTGTTGTTTTTTTCGTGAAAATTCCGAACTGTCTGTTAAAACTTTGCTTCCGTTGTGACTTTATGTAAAAAAGCATACAAAATTTCTATTTCTTTTTGTTTGTTATAGACAAGACTTTTTGAATGTATGTGTATGATCATTTTTTTAACTGCCTTCAATCCGGATTGAAGATAATGTTTCAAAAATGTAATGTTAAGACATAAAAACTAGTACAAACAATATATTTTCTTTTCTCAAAAAAGCATTTACTATCTTTTGAAGTTTCCACACAAAATTAAGCATATTTTGATTAATTTTTATTAACAAAGTTTATCCTTATTCAGTCATATGATAGGACTGTGAGGGATTCACTGTTCATCATTTGATTAGCGAATAAGGGTGCTTTAGATCTGTATTCATCTGTCAATATTAGTTTCAGAAGCGTATAGATTACATGACAGAATCAAAACAATTTAACATATGGGGTTTTTCACCAATTAGATTATTAATGTTTATGCTTTATGCCTTGCAAGTAAAATAAATAAAAAGAAATACATTCAGCAAATCGTTATTCTTTTAATTAACGTCGAATTATTTTATTAAATGAAATTTTAAGAGAAGCACGAAAATTTCGTCATTTTAACTAGATTATGGGAGATAAGAGAATATAAAGTGAGGCGACGTGACGCGTCCCAGATGATAAGTAGATGTCACTCATTTGCTTCCTTAACAATTAGGAGGCGTTAGGTTGAAAATATACACGAAAATTATTCAGAGTCTCGAGTGGTATTGACTGTATAAGTCGAATTTTTAGGTATTTGTGAAGAACTGTAAGAAAACATTGACGCAAATATTTCTATTCTACAAAAAGGAAGAAGACTCCTTATTCTATAATAAGAACGCATGACTACATTAACATAACAAACACAAAAAGAATGACGTCATTTGCTTCAACACCAACGGCACTATCGAGTTTAAACAGTTGAATTCATCCTCGGTTTGGGATAGTCGGTTAAATATAATAAAAAACTATTTATACATGTGAAGGCATCATATTCGATTATTATGCGTCTTTAAAACTACTACTAAATTTAGAAATTAAAAACTTTCTAACGGATTTAAAACGCGATTTATTCATTATATTATTAACCCGACGTTTCGAACACTTTACAGCGGGCGTGGTCACGGAGAGTCTCCCCTGTTAAAAAGTTTTTAATTTCTAAATGTACTCGCGTAAATGATTTTAATGTGTTTGATTTTACAACACAAAAAAATACTACTACTAAATTATATTATTATCACAATACTTTAAATAATTTGACACAAGGTGCACCAGATTGGATTCTATGCCTACGAATACAGTGATATCACACCTAGTATAGGGTATATTTATTGAGTCAACCCATCATATTTTATTTTAGAGCAGCTGATTTAATTTGGATAATTTTTTTTGTTGTCTAATTTTGTATTATTACAATAATGTATACATAAGTATATACTCATATTTATTAATGTCTTAGAGAAACTAAACAATCGGCGTACATTGTTCTCAGGTCCTATAAGTACAACGCCCGAAATGCCAACGGCAGCTGACATGCAGTTAGCGGCAGCCGTCGGGTCTAAAGGTAATCATTTAATACTAGCTTGTGTATTTTAAGACTATTTATAATTATAATCTTATAAACATTTACAAGAACAGAGGTAAAGTTAATTTAATTGTACGTGAGAAATTATGAATAGAACTTTTTTTAATTTGAAATTATTTTTTATATCAAGTAATTATATATACACAATAATTATTCACATAAGATTACTTTTCTTGTAAAATAATAATAGCAAACAGTAAAGTTTTATAATACAATATTTATGTAAAATACTAGCTGCGCCCCGCGATTTCACCTGGGTAAGTCCGTATCCCGCAGGAATATCGGGATAAAAAGTTGCCTATGTGTTATTCCAGTTGTCCAGCTATGTACTTACCAAATTTCATTGAAATCGGTTCAGAACTTTTTGCGTGAAAGACTAACAAACATACACACATCCCTACAAACTTTCGCATTTATAATATTAGTAGGAAGTAGGATATGATAATGTAACATTATAAAACAACATGTAGAAAAAAAAAACATAATATCTTATTTTACATTAGATCGATGCCTATCGTTATAACCTAGGATATATGGATATAACTAGCTTGTATAACCACACTGAAGCGGCTGAATGGATCTTGATGAAATATAGCGGAGAGATAATTTTCTCATAGTCCATACCAGAAGAAACCGGGGATAAAACTAGCATTACTAGAAATTAGTACTGGAATAAATGACAAACCTTCAACAAGCCATCCAAATAATCTCATTGCCTCGTTTATGTTATTATTAGGTAATGCTATTTGTAGGACAAATTAAATAATACATTCTAAAATTTAATGAAGTATAATGAACCTTAACGTATACAAAATAAGACATTAATCCAATCATTTCAAATTCAAATCTTTAAATATCCATCTCAATGACTCTAAAGTCAAACAGTTTAATAATGTCGACTCAGAAAACGGTGTCGATTTTATTTGAACAATCAATTCTATGATTAAATCTAAACAAGCTTAGCCGGGAAGATTCCTCTTGAGTATATTTTCAATTAACGATGTTAATTTCTATACAATAAATAACGAGAATTTATTGTTTAATTTGTGTAAAAACATCTTAGTTTATTTACTTTAAAGCAACAATAAGTGTTAAAGTTACTGTTAACGTTCATAGTAATAAGTTATAATTATTTGTATGTTATACAGAAGAAAAAAAATACATACGAGTTAATGTCTTTAAATAACTGTGTTAACAAAAAATTATTCCCTAATGTCTATATTTATATACACAATAATATACTTAAATAAAATCTAAACCCTCTTCTATTAATTACTTTAATTTACCACTTTTTCTCTAATTACAATTACATAAAATGGTATAAGGATAACCTCCTTTTTATAATCGGTTCAAAACCCAAATTCTACCAACTCCAGTGACGTAACATGTTCCACTATGATAATAATCTCTCGACTCTTACTGTATGTCAAATGCGATTTCACAATACATTCCCCCATTTACGGTTAATCCCCTACTGAATGCGTTTCCGTTAAACATTGAAGGAATTATTCGCTGAAATCCGTTCAGAGTTGTAACTGAATTGAATATAATGGTCATAATATTGGAGGGCATTAAATGTATAGTTTAGAACGTACTAGCCTACTCTATTATATTTAATGAGAGATATATATATATAGGTATGGAATAATTATTGTTTGAATGTTAATTATATAAGAAACGTAACTGCATTTTGTATAATTTTACCTCTCTTAAGACGGTTGACGGTGACGGACGGAGGATGAAATAAATACAGATTAATATACATGCATATAAATATAATCTATACACGTGTAAATGTTTTACTTTTCACTTCAGTTCCTTTTAAAACCCATATTAATAATTTGTTTTAATTTTTAATCCATCTTAAAATTTTAGTATAACGAGGTATAGATAATGAAGACTAATAACTTCAAATATAATCAATTCTTAGGACTTTTATAATGTTTGTCTAAGGTATTTTTCTGGAACATTTGCTGATTGCGAACATTCGAGAAAAAATAGTACTTAATTTGATTAAACATTCTTTAATTCATTAAAAACGTTTTATATTTATTTTTAGTAATTTGATGAGACAGATATAATCTAAACATTAATTACTCGATTCATAATCGAACACACTGATTTACACAGAAAATGGAGATGACAATGAATATAAGGTAACTTTTGTACTTATATTAAAATAAGAACATCGTCACAATAATGATATTTGTTTCAGGTTCAACAATCTATTTAACCTTGGCTATCACATTGATTCCTGTTATAGCACAGGTCTGTTTATCATAGACCAGACGCCGTTTAAGAGGTAATTGTTTGAAATGTATTATTTAGATAAATAATGAATTCTATTTATAATGTATAATATAGACTGGTTAATAATTTAACTATTATTTGATGTTTAATTTTAGTACTTGTTTTTTCTCTTTAGTTCATTAATGGCAGTTACAAGTTAGTTGAAGTGAATTGACAATGAAGTGAAATCCGTAATTTCCATTTATAGCTGTTTTCTTTTACATACACAAACTTTCTCATTTGTAATATTGGTAGGAAGATTAGGATAAAACAATTTAATAAAATGATATGAATTTTATTATTTATTAATACTTTTATGTTCACAAAAATAAATTTCTTTCTCTTTCTTTTTTTTTTCAAGGCAAGGCAATGCAAGGGTGTCTTTAATGGGGTTTCATTTTTCAAAATGATGAGGTCTTAAAGTTAGGTTAAATAAATAAATTTAAATTTATTCTAAATTCCTCGATCTGAGCATTAAAAAATCCCGTATTCACTTAGATATTAAAGAAGTTTATTTTTACGGATTTTTTGGCGATTAAAATCCATTAAAAAGTCTAAGTTCCAAATATATAATACTCGTACAAAAACAAACACACGAAAATACTACCCATACTTGAATTTATTTGCTTCCTAATATTTAAAAAAAACTCAACCATGATTAGATTCTACATTCGAAACTAGGTCTGTCAACTGATATCCTTTGTTCTATTACAAAAAATGCCCCATATTTATGCCTTCATTTATAAACACATACATCGTTAATTAAACAAGAAACGCTGAGTTGAGCAAAACTTGGGTCTAATGACGTGTCACGATTCAGGCCGACACGAGTGTCACAATTAGCAATGATTGAACACTAAACTTGCCCTCAATTTATATGCAAACATTTGTTTTTTTGTCTACTTTAAAATATCTATCAAGACATTGCTGTGTATATTCATTGTGTGATTATGAAATTTTACGTAATTTGGTATTTTTTCTGTCCCGCATTAAAGGGGAAAGGGATAAGGAAAGATTGACGATGGGAAAGTAGGCTTCGACTGGGATGGGAGGGGAACGGGTCTTCTGCTAGTTAGTCTACTTTAACGAATATCTTAAGTAAAGTATTAGCGCCCACGATACTGTCTAGCCTTGTGTGGGTACTATGGCTGATTGTTTGGGTGTTAAAGTTATGTGTGTGTAACCAAATGTATTGCCTTGTACACAATTCATCATCACCATCATCAGCCCATATATGTTCTCACTGCTGGGACACAGACCTCCTATGAGGGTTCAGGCCATAATCCACCGCGCTGGCCTTTACACGATTATGTATGTACACAATTATATGGATTTAAATAATTTTTTTTTTAGTATTTAAGATTTAAAAAGCAGCAGTATGTCACAGCAGTGCCTATGTCGTATATTGCATATATTATATAACAAAGGCTATTGAACACTTGAAATCGGTTAAAAATACTACTTTTTGCCATAACTAAAACTTTATTAATATTAACATAGTTCAGATTCTACATGTGAAGCTACAAAAGCTATCAACATGTACCCTACATGCTAATATAAATGAGATATACATTTTCACCTAGATTTATACATTGGAACTCCTGTAAGGTAAGATTCTACAAGTGAAGCTAAAAAAGCTATCAACTTATAAATAAGAGTATGTGTTACATATTTTTCACTCCGACGTATATTAAATCTGTTATATTTCAAAACGTTTTCATTCCATTGTCAATTGCTTGATTAAACAGTTTGATAACACATTTACTTAAGCAATACTCAACTCCTTCTGATATTATATTACTGTACTGAATAAATTCAGAAGTTAAGACATGAAAAATCGTTTGTGAAGGACAGATGACGTGACGCTTTGTGATGTTTCTAATTTCAGATTTGTTGCAGCTAATGAGTTTCGATCTCTAGTCATTACCAAAGGCGGTGTCTAAAAATTAAATGTATTTAGATAATTCACAAACTTATATTGATGTATAAATTTTCTTTATGATACTATAGTGGAAATTGAACAATTTAAGTTTGTAATATACTTTTAGGTGTATTTAGCGATTTTTTTTAATAGATGTATGTTTCACCAAAGGAGTTTGTATTGTTTCGATGCTTAGAACATATGACGAGTACAGACGACTGTTTATAGGTGTTTCTCTTTTTATTAATATAATTTTATTTAATAATAATAAATACTTTGATTTCTACCTAGTATTTTTGTCATAGAACGAATATAAGAGTATTTGTTCAATTTATTTACAGGATTATTGCAGTTGCAAAACTAAATTAAATAGTTTTGCGTGTAAATATTATTTTATTAACCTTCTGCGTATATTATATCATGATCACAGTTGATTTTTTATCCTTACTTTAAAGGTCATATGTAGAACGTCTTAGTTATAACCTTTAACCATTGTACTGAGGAATTTATTCTGTCTAACAATAAACATCCTTACATTGAAAATTCTAGAATGTAAAGAATATTCTAGAATCTTGAATAGAAGGTTCACGAGGGTTTCATGATATTAATCACCTACATTCTAAATTACTCGTCATATTCACTAAGCAAGAGCTTATACGACTTAAATAATAAAGTTATTAATGGTGTTAGTTATCGAATTGTACAGCTCTATTACGTAATTTATCGATATTTTCAAAGTATTTTTCTTATCGATATTGTTAAGTGTACATAATGATTGTATAAACTGTAGGTTTAGGTAAAGGCCTAAGCTTTAAGGCTTAATTGGAATGCGATTATCAATGGAAATGATATATAAATATTGGAATATGTTTATATTGTTAAAAATATTCCTGACCTTTAAATGTTATTCGAAATTCTATTTCGGTTTTTTTTTCTAATTTGAACGCTACATTATAAATGTAATACGTTAATTTAAGTTAATATAGTATCAGAAGAGGCACGATTCTCAATAATATTAATTATTGATTATAATATGTATTTCAAATAGTTAATGGTTGTTTTTACTTGGAATTACGACTTGTAGTAAAGACATAAATTATTGTTTCTTAACAATTATATTCCTTGTTTGGGCGAAGCAGTGTACTTTATATGTTTATATGAAAAAACCAAAAGATTTTTCATTTGGTCATAATTATAAAATGATCTTTAAAAACTTCTCTTTCTTCTTTTATTATAATTTTTTACAATCAGATTAAACATAAAACGATGTTTTAATCACCTACATTGTATTAACAATATACCGAAGTATTTGAAGATTGTGATTTACAAAGTTCTGTCAGCAACGAAACATTTAAAATCATAATAAACGAAATTATAAAAATTAGTCAAACTACTACGCTTCATATGAATACAATTCATAATTAGATAATATATAGTGCTATGGAAGAAAGCGAATATTGTTGTATTAATTATTATTTATGTAAAAAAAATCTAATACTTTATTTCGGTTACAGATGTTTGTATCAGAATATAGATTTTAAACTGAGACGCTACGGCTACGGTTTGGCAAAAGACGCGGGTTCGAATCCCGCCTCGTGAACAAATTTTTTCTATTTTTTCAAAATTTCTCATTTATAAAGCATCTCAATGCTATAAAACTAAAAATTAGGTTCTAAACTGTTTTTTGGACAATGTTTCTATTAAAAACCTTTTAATAATTAAGTAGCTAATACTCCCGATAAAGATATACAATAGCAATTTCGCTTTTTTCCATAAATCAATTTCAAAGTTGACACGTGGGCAATCCACTAAAATGAAATTTAAACGATATACGTATATGGAAATGTACAAATATATACGTATGTACTTTGTACTATAATAATTTGTTTTTAAAATGGGGTAACTCCCTACACAGGGTAACCAATTACCTTGAGTTATGTTATCTATTCTATTGTATTTATATGACAATATTATGTCTTATGATTCGCCCTTATTCATAAAAAAATACTAGAATTTAAAATTTTAACCAGTAAAATTGCTAAGACGAAGAAAATTGAACCAACTTTAATAGGCCAAAGGTCGTAATAACGTCGAAATCAAAAATACATTCAAAAGTTGAAATACTTAAAAACTTAAAATAGGACACGTTCAACAAAGCTTATATGGTTAAACAATGAATTATTTATTTTTTGCTATTGATTATTTAAATATAATAAAATAAAATTGATTTATATGTAAGTGCATCCAGATAAAACTGTCACACTCATAGTATCAGATTGTATTAAATGTACTATAAGATCGCTTAGCTGTGGTCTTACTAAATCTGCTCGCTGTTGTATTGTTCTTTTATTTTGACGATAATCAATAAATAAATAAAAAAATGTAAATAAGTCTCTAATAATATTTTTTGTGATTTTTTAATCTGAATTCAATTATAATCTTTATAGGAATAGGTTTGTTGGTAAATAAATAAATGAAAATTCATTATTTTTATTTATACAGTTGATTGAACAACCGAGCACTATTTACAGAGGCCACAGTATTATTGCATCCGTTCACGAATAAGGGCTAGTGTAAATATTTGTACGCGGTTAGTAAAGTTTTGTTAAGTACACGTTCGCTGTGCATACGCCATCTATGGATAAGATCCAATCAAGACTTTTAATGTGAGATTTCTTAAATAAATTGAAGGGTCGTTGTGTATTTATTTGTTTTATTTACCCCTCTTCTTCTTAATAAAAAACTTCGGGACAAATAATCTTCTTTTAGAGGTGTTTGAATTGGCATACGAAATAAATTATAATAATTATTTATTGAGAGATCTACATTACATACGATTCTGATCGTTTTGTGAACTAGACATGAGTAAGTATTATATATTTGCCAGTTTACATAATAATAATCATAAAATAGATCTTTGTTGATATAATAATATATATAAAAACACAGACAATCCTAGTAACGAGGGAATCGAGGACACTTCGGCACAAATTGGGTAAGCTCGCATCGGGGAAGGTGACAAAAGATCGGCGAGAAATAGTAGTATGCGATTGTTAGTGTTTGAATCGGTTGTAACACTGTTTTAACTTCTGCCTATTCTACTAAAAACTACGCAAAACTAACTAAAACTATCTTAGTTTTTAGAAAAATAAATACTTAGAAAAATAAATATTGTAATTATCTAATTACAATATTTATTTTTCTTAGATAAATGAGTCTGGAATAGGGAAAACTATAAGAACATGTGGTTTGAGATGGATTGATAATTAAACTAGCCTTTGCCCTACGCACGCTTTTGATTCTGAGTAGTTTAATTAATGTTATTACACATAATATGAACTTTCTGCTTGAATCACTCTGTCTATTAAAAAAAAACATCACAATCAGTTGCGTAGTTTTAAAGATTTAAGCATACATAGGGACATAGGAACAGAGAAAGCGACTTCGTTTTTATACTATGTAGTGATAATATATCACTGCCTGTAGGTAGCAGGTGTATGTAATATAATTTATCATAGATTTTTTGAAGGCCTTGCTTATTTCGTTGGACCTAATCAACTTTTATGATAACTATAGATATCAACTATCTCTTACGATATGCAGATGCTTGAATACAAAACAAAAGAAAAATACATTTTTGGCACAAACACTCCTATCGTTATTTTATTACCTACTAACTGACATGAGAAATAATATATTCAATTGCGTTCACTTCCATGGAACATAAAACTAGTTTTTATGTTTCTACAATATTTTATTGACTCCACGACATGGAGATAACAAGTCTACCGTTATTTATTCCTAATTCTCAAAGCAAAATATCAAATGAGAATTCTCTCTGACTTATTTTTATTCTTAATATTAACTTGCTCGAAGTTTTGTGAACATCACTTATTCAAAAATATTATATTGCGTTCTTGTGATGTCTCCAGAAAAATACGAATATTCGAGATATTAAATATCAATGAAGGTTGAATTAAATGTTCGATTAGGTATTTCATATTATATATCTAAAAAATCGTTCATTTTATAATGTATATTACATTTACAGTATATCACAAGACTGGCTGTGCCGCATGGTTTTACCCGTGGCAAACGCAAGTACATTTTTTTATAGCTTATGTGTGGTTCTTGTACATACACTTATAGATGAAATATTTAAAGATAATATATTTATGTACTTAATACCTACCTCCTACTTTATACTATTTATTCCCACAATGGGTTGCCTGGAAGATATCACTCTTTAGTGATAAGGTCGCCTTCTGTGCTGGTCTAGTTGTAAGTCTTGTATTTTTATGGTTTATTTGTATACCAGCAATAAAGTGTTAAATAAATAAATACACTAACCAAGTATCTGGCTACATGTCTCCCGAATATCATCAAAATCTGTTCAATGTCTTTCGCGTGCAAGAACAACAAATAAAAAACAAACAACAGTAATTACAAAATCTACGGTAAAAGCCCAGAGGATTTGTCACTGCATAGGTTTATTAAGATGAAATATTAGTAGGATATTTTCATTTTAGGTATTACCGTGTTGGTATAAAGTGTGAAGGCAAATTGAACAAATTAAACGACTAAATTAGTTATGAATAGGTATATACTTATCAAGAGAAGTAGCAATGACGTATCGTTGTTGTTTAAGATACAATACAATAAGATCTCGAATTGGTCGAGATTTGAAATTATCAAATATTAAAACGTAACTGTCAAATCATGGTTGCGTGTTTTTTATTTTTATTTATTCAATGTATTATGATGAACAATTTAAAAATATAGCATACTCCACTCTTGTGTGCAAAATTTATTACTCCATCCGCGAAATTCTCTGATAGAGGTACAAAGATTTTCCTTCACCTATTAATGTATAGATATCATATGGATAAGAAGATGCATTATATACTCTTAAGGAACCATTACGACATTTAACCCTCATGGAACAGATCACACACGACCCAGCTCACGCGATCAACAGTTGCGAACTATCAATAAATTCTTATAAAAATCGAAAGGGAAATAAACAATTCAGTTCATCAATCAATCAAAGAGGAGCCGTGTTGGGATCGAATTAGGGAACATTTTCGAATGCATTACCGTTCCCGAGAGTTTTGGACTTCAAATTGAATAATAGATGCGTCGGACCGGCTCTCTTGAATTACCAAGCTAAATTATTGACCGCCTCTGCCGGTGGCTATGAGAATAAATCAACTGATTGTCTATTTACTTCATTGGTTGCCCAATGAAAGTTTCAATTGACGTCTCACACTGTCAGTTGCAAAGGTTATTATATGAGGGGAACGTGCTGTCAGCTGGTGAAGAGTTAATTCATCTCAAGACGATATTCAGTCTCGTGTATGATCCTTATTCAAATTAAACGTACACTCATTTGTTTATCATATGCGTGTAAAATTTATACATCATACAAAATATTATAGACGTAAATAAGGTGAATCGCATAAATTATTTTTGATACAGTCAATCGTATGAATCGTTTATGTAGTATTAATTTTATTCGACCGGACTTATCATTACTAACAATTAGATCGATTTGATGATAAAACAGAAATCCACACAATTACGTGTATAAATGTATTGGTAATGTCAAGGTGAGTTTTAACTCATTAGTGGTAAAGCAGATGTACACTATTTATAAATAAAAATCCATACCTACAATGTACTCATCGAAATTAAATCCAGAGTTCGATATTTATGATTGCTTCAGCGATTCGAATTATTGTCAATACACAAATTTTATTATTGTCTATTCAATCTTGGCCGCCTCCTTGGTATAGTGGTTAACGCGTGAGCTTAGAACCGAGGGATCCTGGGTTCGATTCCCGGTGGGACGCAAAAAAAATGTCTCAATCTGGCAGGACACAGAAGGCTGATCACCTACTTGTCCATAAAGAAAATCGATCAGTGAAACAGATATATATCATCTGCCCCATACCCCACTAGAGGAAACGGGACTTCACACTATTCAATCTTGCAATATGTGATGAATAACTTCAGTTCATTAAATTCTCTAGATAAAAAGTTATTTTTTTTATTATAGCGCGGGCAACTAAGGTAGTTGTTAGCCTGACGGTCAGCGATCACCACAGACCATGAACATTTGCAGATGTAGGGCCGTTACAAATGCGTTTCCCGCTTTTAAGGGGTAATGGATAAGGAAAGGATTAATAACGGATATATAGCTATGTAATGGAATAAAAAAATCAATGCTTATCGATTAAAAATTTACCATATTTTCACTATAAATAATAGTCAACATCGATTGCATTGTAATGTCGTTAAAGTGGTTCACACCATTAGATTCTATTGCTTATAACTTGATCCAAAGTTTCTCAAAACTGCTTATAACCTTTCATGACTATAAATAGCATATCTATTTATAGGAATTCGACTCCACGAAGGGAGCAAATAAAAGGTAATTTTGAATTAGATTTAGTTTAGAATGAAAACATAACATTTGTGCGTAGCTGCTTACAATTCCGGACTGAACCTGACGGACGTGAGCGAAGTTCCACTTACCTGCACACGGATCTATATTTGACTAGAATAACTATTAAATTATTGTTACTCAAGAAAGTTTTTCTTTCTATTTAGTTGAGTACCAAATGCAACACGTAGATATTTATAATGTGATTTTTGTGAAAGACTGTCAAATATTCTTACAAAATATTTATTAATGAATATATTTGTGCTGAGGTGAAATTATAGGTGGC
Organism: Zerene cesonia; assembly: GCF_012273895.1. Lineage (NCBI taxonomy): Eukaryota > Metazoa > Arthropoda > Insecta > Lepidoptera > Pieridae > Zerene > Zerene cesonia. The sequence goes on from NC_052118.1 coordinate 1,499,158, forward strand.
CGAGAGCTATAACAAAAGACGCAGGTTCGAATCCCATCACATAAAATTCTTGCATTATTTTTGAAACTTTTAACATTTTGTTAAACAAGTTAATATACAGAAGGTGTGAAACCTGATTGTGTGACAAATGCAGTTTACGGCTATCAAATTTATTCATTTTATTATTATCCATCAATACATTGAATTCATAATAAAAATTATCATAATCCCTGCGTAATTGAATTTTTCTGAATTTACACATACATTTTATGCATATATATCTATATTAATATTATAAAGGGAAAATATTTATATCTAAATATGTTTGTTATGTTTTCATACAAAAACTACTGGACCGATTCTGAAAATCTTCACCATTAGAAAGCTGCAACTTCACCGAGTGATATTGGCTATACATGTATCACGGCCGCTGCCGGGGCGAATAGCAAGAGAGATATATAATGTGAATAAAGTGCAATAAACTGAGTAACGATAAGGAATAAGGAAAGGATTGACGACTGGAAAGAAGAAACCGCACTGGGATGGGTGAGACGGGGATATATTCTTTGTAACTTTTTTCTTTTTTAAATTATTAAAAGGAACACTATACAATGAAGAATAAATAAATAGCAAAATAATCAAATGCCTTATCCAGAACTCATAACTCCCTATACGAATGTCTCATTTGTTTTACACTGCCGTAATATCACGATCAAAACGTATGAGAATTTTGACAGAGGCGCGTGATGAGAAAACTAGGAGAAATTGACTGATTCATAGAATGAATTGTACCCATGTTTAAAGTTATTTATTTATAAACAAATGTGTTTTCACAGTTAGGATTCTAGTAAGAATTATAGGTACACCAAATCAGAACAAAAATCAGTAACATAATATAAGTGTTGTGATTTGAAACTATTAAAATATGAAATGTGATACAATAATAATTTAAAGTACTAATATAATAATATTAGCAATTATAAATTAAATTCGATGCAAACACGAAAAGTTCTCATTCTAATATGTGTTTGTAAAAATTATATTAAAGTAAAATTTGTTATTATTTTGTTTTAATAAAAACCATTAGGAAACTACAACTTCACTGATTGACATAAAAGCTATTTTATATGTACCACGGGTGAAGCCCACCACCAGAAGGCCACCAGCTAGTGCGTAAATATAGTGTACATTAAATGAAATAGAAATAGGTTACATAAAGGCGAGATAAATCCATTTCGAATATAAATGGAATTATTGAGACAATTTATATATAAAAAACAATAAATTCATGACCATTGACCAGTAACTCTTCACAAATTCAACGTCAACTATAACTGATATTAAACTTACTTAGAACTTCCACCAAAAATAATTATATATTAACAAAAACCTTCGAGGGTATCGTAAAATAGATTAACCTGTCTACAACTACACCAGCGGCTGACAACTGCCGACATTTGCGAGTGACACAGTTAAATTAGTGCTATGTAACCTCTCAAAGGTCCTTTATATGACAGTGAACCCAATTTAAGTTCAGGTATACAAAAATCGCTCAACGAACGTCGAACTTTCGTTTTTAATTTTTATTTTTAACACAAATATCAACCAGCGCATGAAGCCAGTGCATTCGAAATTCGAAATTCAAATATTTATCTATTCACCTAAACTTTTTAGAAATCCTTTTGAACAGTGAAATATGTTTAAAAACGCTTCTAGTATTCAATCGTAAGTGCTCTTAAAATTGTGGTAGTTTTGCTTAAATTAGAAATATGTTTACGAATTGCTACGCTGATACGCTGAGTCTGAATCATCATTTCTTTTTGAGAAAGTTGGTAAAGGAACCAGCTTCTTTATGGGTCGCTAGATGGTATGCCAATAGCACTATTTTCATTTACTGAGGCTATTGGGTCTGTGCAAATACCTAGGCAATTTTATTGAATAATTGATAAGGAAAGGGTTGATGGAGAGAAAAAAGGAAAGAACTGGGAATGGTAAGGAAAAGGATATGAGCCCATTTTAGATAGCTACGTAGTGGTGTTTTATATAAAGAGTAAATGTGAAAACATAGGAAATAGAAACACGAAAACATATATATGAATTACTAATTGATAAAATGTAAATTATTTAAATTGTTAAATATCATAAATTTTTATTAAAATATAGAAATTAAATTTCATATGTATGTAGCAGCAATTATATTTTATTGTGTCTTAAATGAAATTTTATGTACTGTATCGGGAAGACACATACTCCTGAAACACAGCGAAAGCTATATTAGGAGGCTGGGATTCATGTTTTATGTGATATATAATTTGTTCAATAAATGATTCTTTATTTTTTATTTTTTTTTATTTAATTGTTTACATTTCGGGTCTCAAATTATCTTGTACCAAATTTCACTCAAATTGTGTGATTTAGGCGTAAAGAACAGAGAGACAATGTTATGTTTTCACATTAGTACGATAAGTAGGTATTTAACGTAGTATTATGAACGAAATCTTGTATATGATTTAATGTAAGATTTCGTAGTAAATCGAGCTGTATTATTATACTTATCTAAGTCGTAGAAAGTAAGCAAGTCCCCTTCAATTCAAATTATTCATTTTTAATTATTTATACGAGCTGGGTAAACCTAAATTATTCATGTGTATGTTAAATGTTAGCGACACTATTTTATGGTAATTTGTCTAGATTTTCTAGGCCAACTAGTTATTTATGCCACGTCAGGATGATGTCTACGTGGTCTGTATTCGTAGCACCTTTATCGTAACCGTTGTAGCGCTCACTAATTTTCGTAGCCGTTTCGTATAATTTCGTAGCAGCTCGGTAAGTTTCTAAATGAGTGCGGTGTAAAATTTTGTGGGCGCATATTTCTTAGAATACAGTTTTTATTTAAGATACTTTCTTTCAATCTATTTAAAATTTGTACATAAATGTATTATCACATCCATCAAAGAACGGCGTGGCGCAGCAGCTATGTTACGTACGATGAGCGGAAGAGGAGGCCCATATCCTTTCCTTTACCATTCCACTTCCATTTCTTTATTCCCCTCATCCATCGTTACTTTACCCCTTTAATTCTCTTGAAATATGAAATTAAAGCTTCTTTAATAACTGATATATAATACAAAATATTCTGAGCGCTATTCCAATTTTCTCAAATTCGTTTACCAGTTTTTATAAAGATTAATTAAAAATGATGACGATACAAATTATAATTATAATATTCTTTCTTAAAAGGCTAATAGAAATATTATTATACTCATATATAATTTGAATTAGATTGAGTAATAAGACAAGCTTTAAGTATATTTGTATGTAACATATACGCACGTGTAACTTATGGTAAGTTATACAAGTATGTATATGGTTTAGATTATTCTTTTTATTTGTGTTTGTTGCAAAGAACATGCATTGTCATCTATTTAAAAATGGCTAGAGGAATTAGTTGATCGTATCTCATAAGATGAGGATATTACATGACTTACGGTTTTCATTTTTGACGTATCGTCATCATCATCAGCCCTTATGTGTTCCCACTGCTGGGACACAGGCCTCCTATGAGGGTTCAGGCTATAATCCACCACGCTGGCCAAGTGCGGATTGGCAAATGTCACATTTCGTCGAACTTTTGATTCTTGGATATGCCGGTTTCCCAGTGACGTATAATTTCATGTATTTACTGGAGTAAATTATTCTTGTATTTATTCCTTTATACCAAATACAATTACGTAATTAACGTCCAAACATACGAATTTACAATATAAGTAGGATTATATCGTCGTATATAAGCTTGTATTATGTAATTAAATTCGTAATGACGGTTTTGTTACGCAGTACTCTTTGAATATTAAAGTACGCCAATTATAACTCAACATTACTTACAACAAAGGGAATAATTCTGGAACCTTTTTAGTACGGGAGATGGTCTAGTAATATGCTTAGTAAAAGTGTGTTCGCCGATGTCTATCATAAGATAGTTTGCAACTGCACAGTTCGTTGTAAATGACGTACAAGCGTGGTGGTATTTTGTTCTGGAAGTTGCAGAACATACACGAACAAATAGTTTATTGTGCACTTATGAAACAGAATAGGTGAGGTCGCATTCTTTTAGATCATGGGAAAGTATTAATAGTTAAGCGTTGAAAAACATATACAGAAAAGTTAATTAGCGATATATCTCCACGGCAATAATGTCAATAACCTTAAAGATTTTATAGACATCCTGCATAGTCATTCAACTTTTGTTCAGTAAATGAAACAGAGAGAAAAAAAACAGATTTCACAGATGAATTTTTTTTTACTCCATCATTGTAGCTTTAAGAAAACATAGCTGATACGTTTACTTAAAACTTGAATCAAGAGAAATATTTAAATTTAATGATAGTTAATTAATACTAACACAGAATAACAAGTAAGACCAAACTCTATAGTATTAATAAGTAATATAGTATAAAATACATTACCACTACTAATAACCCCGCCTTTCATGGCCCAGGTCTGCTACGCCCAAGGACCTTTCATAATTTTATACATCAACTGATTCACACGTTGCCTTGTCGGATAAAAATCCAAAACATATATTATTAGAACGTTTATCAAAATAGTTAAAACTGTTCATTAATACGATAACATGTCTATCTGCCTAAAATTAGTTTAAAGCCTACAAAGTATGACATTTATTTTTCCATATTAGTATAAAAGGTGATTAACTTGTGTGATTTTTTCTGTTGGTTGCTGTGTTATCAGTTTTTATTTTATGGGGTTGTTGTTTTTATCGTGAGAGACTTTAATAGCTTAAAGTTATATACAGGGTACAAGACAAAACCAGATCAGCTATGAAAAATCTCCCAAAAATAACAACCACTATTCCAAATTGAGGCGAAACCATGGAGCATAGTTAGTTGACTCATTTATTACACAGAGGTCAATATTGATTGCAACCAGATCAAATAAATTAGTCCTTTTATCTATCATCAACTGGCAACAACTTCAAATGAATATTAGAACACTTGAAAAGTTTTATATTCCCGTATAATTTCGACACAGAGTTTCTACTTTCACGTGACATAGAAGGTCCTTCGAAAAACGTGTTTCAGTACTTTCTGATAGCGTCCATTTTGACACAGCTGACATCCAAGAGAAAATTTATTGTATTTCTTTTAATTCAAACGCTACATAATGATGAAGGCTCAATGATTTAATATTGGGAGTAAATTTTTATTCCTTATAAAGTGACCTCAATTGATTGACGGAAAATTGGTTAAATTTCTTTTTGTACAGACATGGAATACAGAGATTTAAAAAGCGTTTTTTAGTCCACAATCTGCATTCATCGTATTCCTTATGAAGTTTTCGAATTTCTGTATTTCAATAATTGCGTGGAGTTAAATGGTAAATATAATTCCTAACATTCGCTACGAATAAATGTGTGTGAGTTTAGTTTATTTGTTGAATTGGTCAAATACTACATTAAAATGGAGTTAATTTCAAGAAATAATGATAATATATTGGATGCCGTCGAACTCTAATATAATGTACTTGGAATGAATGAATGAACCTTGAATGAAAGGAATATTACACCTTGTTTAATGATAGCGTTGTAGTGATCATGAATCTGTTTTTATAATAAAGAAAACATCACAAATGAAGGCAAAATAATTACAACGGATTATGTACACTTAGATTTTTTGAAATATTATATATGCACAATTTCAGTATATTTGTATTTTGTGTGTGACTGTATTGTTATTTTGTGTATGTTACTTCATACCTAACTGGGTGAACCGAATAATATAAATCTTTTATTCGGAAGCTGGTACTTTCCAAGTGATCCCATTTAAATGTGGTCCAGTACCGTAAATTTGGGTAAAATAATTATTCGTGTTTAAATTTACAAATGTTTTTATTAGAGACATGATTAATTTTCGTATGCTATGTGTCGGATATCATGCAATGCAAACAATTACATAATAAATGGCCATTTTGAATTATTCTTTTCTAGACGAATAAATAATTTCATCTAAATATTTGTAAGTACACAGCAATAAGGGGTAAACAGAACTGATTTCCAAAATTCCCAAACCAAAGTATCTTTTTTTCACGAAACGACCTAATATTTACATTTACCGTCGACATTCACTCGATCAGCGAATTTACGATCAAAGACGGCAGTTATCATAAACCAGTGAGTTGTAAATATGGGTTCAAACATCTATTTTCGTAACATGTTGTATTTTTGCCAGAACCATCTTTATAATCTGTTGCTTAATTCGTTTGATTATAACATGTATATATTTAGTAGACTCGGAGATCCTCTTAACTCCTACACGGTACATGTTTTGAACAAAAATCATGTAATTTTTACAACCAATGGTTAAAACGTTCTAAGTATTCTTAAATGTTACTCCACTCATAATATATTGAAGTTTTCATGCATGAATGATGGTCTGGCGTTGTATGAAAGCTGGGTACTTCCTGCCTTTACATTCTGATAACTGCTAACTGCTTACTGTTAAATTCACATTATATATGGGTTTTAAATAAGAACAGTAATAGTTTCAAATGACATAATACAAGGTATATTATGTTCTTCAAATCTCATCTAGTAAGAAATGTCATTTCTTTTAAATGCTCGCTACGGCTTCTTAGAGTATCAGGCATTTGAGTAGTCTAATAATTAATGACTCTTCTCCATATATACGTAACTTGATCGATGTCTTCTATTATGTTTACCTTTAGAGCAGAAATTCCACAAGAAAAAGCATAGCAGGGTCAAATCCATGATCTTGGTCGCCAGCCGGTTCACATAATGATTTACGTCAATTGGGATTCATTGCAAAATGATTGGATTTTACGTAGAAAGAAGACTTTGAAGTCACGTCACTCACGTCTGTGAAATGGACGCCAAGCGCTTTTCTATCGATGCTTTATTTTGACTGTAAACCTTATTATTTGTGTGTCCAGTTGGGCATTTTTACGCACACAGAAATTGAATTCTAAAACATATTTTTGACAGTTACCACTAAAACTAGATGGGCTCAACAGGCCACCAAAATCTACCCGGCCTTACTTGAAAATATATAACCATAACTAACTAACTTTGTAACTATTTATTTACAAATTTGTTAAACCTCTTGATCCTTGGCCAAGGTACAAGCCGGTTCTCACGAAGAGCCAATTCTTTCATGAGCAGTAATTATAGAGAGAGATTGAAAAATTGATTTTTTACAGGTTCGTCTACACTCAAAATCTAGGTATTTGATTAAAATGCGTTTAACCTTTGATCCATCATTACCTTAAACTTATATAAATTATGTAAAATATAGAAGAGAATACGAAATAATCTTATAAACGAAAACCCAAATGAAATTTCATAAGCACCACGATATCAAAATAGCATGAAAAACAACACCATATTTCCTTTGTCTGCAAAACAATTTCCCACTTAGGCTATTTCACACAGAGCGATCGAATAACCGTTGTAACAGATAGCGTCGATGAAGCGGCTAATTCAATCACTGATATCTATTCACAGATCCAATTTACGTAAGAGACTTCGGAAGTTAGGCTGTTTACGCACGGGGCGATTGTCTTTATAGGTGTTGTTAACGAATTCGATTTCCCTTATCGGTTTGCTAATCCACTGGGGTAAGGCGGATTTTTTATGTGCTCTAATGAAAATTTATGACAGAGTTTTATCTAGTTTCAAATAAAATCAAAGTATTTAATATGGACATTTGACAACAGATAAATCATTAAATAAGTCACAATGCGGCGCTGGAGTAACTCCATATCCAAACGAAATGTAATATAATGAAATGAAGATAACCTACAACAACGAATGAATTATAATATAATCTTGATTTATTTTGACAGAAAAACATCATCACAAATAATAATATATTCTCTTTAACATATTGCGTATCTTTTGAGGCTTCATTTAATATATTTATATACAAACTCTATTGTACACATAACTGTCAAAAATTATCAGAACAGTTTTTGCATTTCGTTCGGATGAAATCCGCAAATAAAACCTTCATAGCTTACTTATTTACAATCCAACTATCGCCCATGAAAAGATTAAAATCCTATTAGCAAATCAGATCAAATAAAAGTTGTATGTAATCGTACATTACGTAAATTTTATATAATGAGATTGACACGAGCATAACATCATAGTGTAAACATATTACACACAAAAAACATATAAACATTTTACACATTTTTACAGAAGACCGGCGTGATATCGTTACAAGATACTGTGTTTCGCATGGTGAGAGGGAAGCTAGACGCCTGTGTCCTTTTCCTTACCCTTCCTAATCCATTCCTTCTTTCCAGTCTTCAATCGTTTCCCCTTAAAAGCATTCGCAGCGGCTCTACCTCCGCGAATGTTCATGGGCCAGCTCAGTTGCTAGCTATAACATGAAAAAATATTGAGTGACATAATTAATTGCTCTTAAAGGTGTAATGTTTTCACAATTCACGCATACATGTATGTGAATGTCTTTACACAATCATTACTTCTAAATACTAGAACAGATTTGAATGTGTAATATGTGTTAGAATTGTTTGACTAACTAAATTGTATTGTGCGAAATTATATGCAGGGTTAAATTGTAGTTGAGTCTTTTCTTTTTAACCGACATGAAAAAGAAGGAGACTACCAATTCTATTTTAATAAACTTTTTATCTATCTATCTATCTAGTGTAGTTTTATTCGACCGGGGAAACTGATTTTGATAATTCTGTTTTATTTGAAAGCCTCTTGTATGTTGCCATTTAAATTTTGTATTTTTTTTTGTTAAAATTCTCTGATTGACTTGTGTTTTTGATATTTTTTTATAATTTAATGATTATAAAAGCTATATTGCCCTGAAGCTTTATTCCATTTATCTCTCTTTTAGAATCTGTTAACTATATACATAATAGCTATAAAAAATTAACGATAAAATACATAAAGCATAATGCAATTGATCTTTGTAAATCTGAAAATTTAGTCTTAAATCGGAAAAAGGACATCGAATTCTTTCTGATCATATCTTATTTTATCTTCATAAAAAAGTAGTTTTTCTTAATATAGTCAAAGACTTGTATGTATGAAAGGAATTATTTAAGACCTTTAAGAAAACTACCTAGACCTATTTTATCTCTGTAGTGTTTGTGAGTGAAAGAGAAGGAAGCATTATGTCGTCTCTAGCGCACGTGCGGCCGTGACACAGCTCAGTCGGCTGTGTGCGGTGCGAGAGTGAGGGCACGAGCGTCTAAGAGCCGATAATACGGAAAGATACACCACATTTTGGCGACGAGGATAAACAGATATAACTGTAAGCAATTTTAAATTAATTAAAAAAAGGAAATAGTGTGCTGTGTTGGTTTTGCAGTGATAGTTATTGAACTAATTGTATTACAGTAACATTACATGGAAGCGATTACTAAGTTTAATATTAAGTTTAATAATGTATTTTGATATTCTGTGCCGCTTACATGGAAAAAACTTTTCACTTGTTAAACGATAGTTCTCTTACTTTTAAAATACAAATGCTAATCTGTATTTGCAATATTTTAATAAAAAGATAGAATTAAATC